>NW_006408675.1:3045325-3046151 GCF_000296735.1 Chrysochloris asiatica | reverse complement strand
TTGTCCATGGGCTCAAGAGTCCCCAGGTCCCACCATACTTCAGACCAACTAGCCCATCCTCTTCTCTCTCTCATCTCCAGGTTGACAGGAGTCTATGGAACATGGTCAAACTTGGCCCGTATCTTCATTGCTGCCTTTCCCCCTCTTCCACTCACCAGAACACCAGTATGGTAGTCAGCAAGCTCAGATGCCTGCTCATGTGTTCCCTTTGAGTTTCAGTCTTGGAGAGTGGTTTGTCCTGAAGCAACTTGATTGCTTGCCTTGATGGCTCCCTGGTGAACAGCTTGCCTGTTCTTGTAGTATCCAATCAGACTGCCATTTTGGTTTTGGATTTTTCCTGCTGGTCTTTCTTTAAAGAAGTATCTTCTGTTCTTATAGCTGTTCCAGGCTGGTCTGCTTGTCCTTTCAAGTGGGAATGTGTGCCACCTCAGAAGGTTCCGGATTGGGTTTAGGATTCCACCTAAAGTCCTATACACTGCAAAGGCTCTGCAGGAACCTGTTTTACTGGACAAGTTCTAGAACCCCTTTTAGGTAGTCCAATCATGTAGACATTCTTGATGTCATCTAAATTGAGGTGAGATATACTCAAGGTCATATTTTGACTCCTGGACTTGTTTTAATTTTCTTCAGTTTCTTCTTGAACTTGTGTATGAGCAACTGATTGTCATTTCCACTGTTGACAACTGATTGTCATTTCCGCTGTTGACTCCAGTCTTATACTGGCTAATGATATTCAGCTTCTCCATTGTCTCTTCCCACTGATGTAGTCAATTTGATAGTCAAGAATACATGTGACAAGTTCCACATGTATTGTTGTTGTTAGGTG
>NW_006408675.1:3024462-3044130 GCF_000296735.1 Chrysochloris asiatica | reverse complement strand
TTGGCACAGAACTGGGCAATGTTTCATTCTGTTGTGCATAAGGTTGTTATGAGTCTGAACTGACTCAATGGCACCTAACAAAAACAACACAATCAATAACCTTTTTATAATCAATAAAGCATGAGTAAACATCTTTCTGATATTCTATGCTTTCCATTTGATATTAGCAGTGATATCCCTAGTTCCATGCGCTCTTTTCACAGTTCCCAGTTGATGTACTGTTACAGTTGATTTCGAATTATCTTCAGCACAATTTTTCCCTGATTGTGATATTAATGATATTTTTCAATGGTTTCTGCATTCTGTTGGGTCACCTCTGTTTGGAATGGGCACAAATATGGATGTCTTTCAATCAGTGGCTAGGTACTTGTCTTCCAAATTTCTTGACATAGATGAGTGAGTGCCTCCCGTTCCTCATCAGTATGTTGAAAGGTTTTAATTTGTATTCCATCAATTCCTGGAGTCTTGTTTTTGACAAAGTAGCACCAACAAAGAGCTCAAATGTAACAATTATGAGGATGGCACAGGACTGGGCAGTGTTTCATTCTGTTGTATATAGGATACCAATGAGTCAGAACTGACATGACAGAACCTAATAACAACAATGCCTGGGATATTGATGTTTATGTATTACATTTCATTTTTGACAACTTCCAATTTTTGTAGATTTATAATTTGTACATTCCATTACTAATGGATATTTCCAGCGGTTTCTTCTCATTTAGAGTAATTCTCTATCAGCAAATGAAGTTCTCAAAAGTTTTGCTCCATTGCCTCTACTTTGAGGAGGCAGCTCTTCCTCAACCATATTTTGAGAGCCTTCCAACCTGAGGGGCTTATCTTCTGGCACTATATCAGACAATGTTTCAATGACATTCATAATGTATTCTTTGGATAATCTTTCAAAAGTGCACTGTCTGTTCCTCCTTCCTTGTCTGTTCTTAGTCTTGAAGCTTCAATGAAACCTATCCATCATGGGTGATCCTACTTGTAGTTAGGGGCATAGCTTCCAGTAACACAGAAGCCACCACATTGTGACAAACTGATAGACATGTGGAAGAAATGTCACATGTACATGTGACATTCTTATTATAGCACCCATGACAGGGTATGGCATTATTTAGTGTGCATAATACACTCAAAATATGTATATGTAGTTAGCATTGTTTGCATATAATTGATTCAGTAGACTGGGTAAATCTGATGCTGTAGGAGAGAAAGAGGAGATAATTTCAAGAGTAGTGTCCATAATTTGGAAAAAGGTGATGGGTGGAGCACAGTTGGAGGTGTTAAGAACATAGATGTCTCACCCACAATAACAGAAAAGAAGAGGACTTTGTTGCAAATAGTACAGTTAGCTGCTAACTAAAGGGTTGGAGGCTTGTATCTATCCAGATATACCTTAGAAGAAAGGTCTGGTGATATAGTCCTCCCATTCCCCTGTTGTTGTTGTTGTTATGTGCCGTCCAGTCGGTTCCAACCCATAGTGACCCTGAACAGGATTTCCAAGGCTGTAAATCTTTACGGAAGCAGAAAGCTTCATCTTTCTTTTGCGGAGCAGCTGGTAGTTTCGAACTGCTGACCTTGCGGTTGGCAGCCTGATTCGTAACCACTACGCTACCGGAGATCCTTCTACCCCCCAAAAAATCCAACATTGAAAACCCTATGAAGTACGATTTTATTCTGACACACATGAGGTCACCATGATTCATAGTCAACTCAACAGCAACTCATCAATAGAAAAGAAGGGAGTGTCCATGGGCATAGATGCAGAAGAGTAAACATATATAACAGGAATTGTTCACAACTTCCCCAATAATAATGAACCACAGACTTTATTGGTTTAGAAGTCTAAGAATATCTTGTAAATTGAAGTTAGCAAGTAAAGAAGCTGGGTACGATGAAGCTAAGAGAAAAATGGGGAAGAAAAGTAAAATTTACTGGGAAGTCCCCTTACATTGCCTTATTCCTCTTTCCTTGGCTTTTGTTAAGTGCCATCAAGTAGGTTCTGACTCATAGCAACTGTGTATAGGGTTGCCTGTGTATAGGGTTGCTCAGGTTGTAAAGCCTTGTCTTTCTCCCATGGATCAGATGTTGGGCTCAAACCTCAGACCTTATGGTTCACAGTTGAGTAATTATCTTGCAGAGCCACTGCTTCCCTTTTATTCAATGTGGATATAAAAATAATGATCAGGGCTGAAGTATCTGTCATGGGAATGGCTAATGACAAACTTGAAAGGATGTCAAATGAAGGAACAGTGGGTTTGGCTATGGTATAACTTGTGGCTGAACAGTGTCTGCAAGAGGTACAGAAGTTATAGTCCTGTTAGTTTCTTGTTGGGGACTGTTGTTGTTGTCAGGTGCCATTGAGTCGGAACTGACTGATGGTGACCCCATGCACAGCAGAACGAAACAATGTCCGATCCTGGGCCAACCTCACTACCACTGCCACACTTGAGTCCATAAATGCTGCCACTTGGCCAATCCATCTCATTGGGGGTCTTCCTTTCTTTCTCTGACCCTCCACTTTACCAAACATTATATCCTTCTCCAGCAACTGGTTCCTCCTGACAATATGTCTGAAGTATGAGAGACAAAGTTTGGCCATCTTGGCCTCCAAGGAGCACTCTGGCTGCACATCTTCCAAAATGGATCTGTTGGTTCTTTTGGCAGTCCATAGCACTTTCAATTTTCTCCTCCAACACCATAACTCAAATGTGTCAACTCTTCTACAGTCTTCCTTATTTACTGTCCAGCTTTCACATGCATATGAGGTTATTGAAAATACCACGGCTTGGGTCAGGAGCACCTAAGTCCTCAAGCTGACATCTTTGCTCTTCAACACTTTACAAAGGTCTTGTGCAGCAGATTTGCCTAATGCAATACATCATCTGATTTCTTGACTGCTGCTTCCATGAGTGTTGATAGTTGATCCAAGAAGAATGAAGTCCTTGACAACTTCTCTCTTTTCTCTCTTGATAAGAATGTTGCTTATTGATCCAGCAGTGAGGATTTTTGTTTTCTTTACATTGAGAAGTAATCCATACTGAAGGCTGTGCTCTTTGATCTTCATCAGTAAATGTTTTAAGTCCTCTTCACTTTCAGCAAGCAAGGTTGTATCATCTGCGTATCGCACATTGTTAATGAGTCTTCCTCCAATCCTGATGCCACGTTTTTCTTCATAGAACCCAGTTTCTTGGATTATTTGCTCAGCATACAGGTTGAATTAGTATGATGAAAGAATACAACCTTGTTGCACACCTTTATTAATTTTAAACCATTCATTGTTGCCATGTTCTGTTTGAACAACTGCCTCTTGGTCCAGGTACAGATTCCTCATGAGCACAATTAAGTGTTCCAGAATCCTCATACTTCTCAATGTTGTCCATAGCTTGTCATGATCCACACAATCAAAGCCCTTTGCATAGTCAATAATGTCAATTGTTGGGGATATAGAGGAAGAAATGAGAAACCCTTTGAAGTATATGGAGGTACTTTCCTTGAGTCACTGTTTAGGTATGAAAATGCTGTTGAAGTAGGAGGCCAAACTGGAGCATTCTTCCAAGGCATCCAAAAGACTCTGTATAATTTTTCTAAGATCTGAGTGTATTGTAGAGTTGCTAACTAATGGATAGGTAATATACACTCCTTGATCACCCACTAAGTGATGTATTGGATAAGCACTGATCACTGGTTTTTCCTGAGGAAATTGTGGAGGAAGCAATATATTAGTCTTAATTGTCAGGTTGCTTATGGTAAGTGATGAGATATTTATTCCATATTTTTCTGTACTTCAGTTATACTGGAGCGAAAGTACTGTGTTGTTGTTATTGTTTAGTGCCATAAAGTCAGTTCTGACTCATAGTAACCCTGTATAGAGTTTCTGAGTAGCAGCTGAGTTTGAACCCCTGACCTTGCAATTCAAACCGAGTTTATTACTGTTGTTGTTAAGTGCCATCTAGTTGGTTCCAACTCATAGCAACCCTGTGTAGGGTTTCCAAGAAGCAGTTGGTGAGTTTGAATCTTCAATCTTGTGATTCAAACTGAACTTGCAGTCCAGTGCTTTCTCCCCCAATACCAGGTCAGGACTCCAGTTTATTGCTGTAGCTGCCCTTCGTTCTTGCATTCCTCTTAGTGTCTTCCTCTGCTTTGGTCATTTTGTGCTGACTTCCCAATATTGTGTTTTGCGTTTCCATTCATCATTAACATATATCTTCTGTCTTGTGTTATTAACTGTCCTTTATTAACTCCTATCCTTTGTAACCATTAAATAATTCTTGTTTGTTTCCTCTCTGTTTAATTTTCTTTCTTTCTTTCATATTTATAATAGTGGTCTCATACAATGTCTATCTTTTTGTGATTGACTTATTTCACTCATCATAATGCCCTCCAAATTTGTCCATATAGTGAAATGTCCATGGATTTGTGATTTTCTTTATCATTGCATAGTATTCCATTGTGCATATGTACCACAGTTGGTTTATTCATTCATCTGTTGATAAGCACATAGGCTGTTTACATCTTTTTGCAATTGTGAATAATGCTACTCATGGGCAAACGTGGGTATGCATATGTCTACTCATGTCATGGCTTTTACTTCTTTAGGAGTGGAATTTCTGAACCATATGCTATCTTTTACTATTTCTAGGTTTTAAAGGAAATACTATACCTTATTCCATAGTGATTTTACCATTTTACATACCCACCAGTGGTGTGTAAGTGTTCCAATTTCCCCACAACTGTGCCAACATTTGTTATCTCCTATCTTTTTTTTTTTTTTTTTTTGTATTAGTGCCAATATTGTCAGAGCAAGATGGTATCTCATTTTAGTCTGGATTTGCATCACTATACCTGAATCTGAAGAAAATCAAAACAAGTCCATGAGAGACAAACTGCGATCCTGAGTATATCCTATCTGAATTTAGAGACCAGATTTGATGCATTAGACACAAATGGCTGAAGACCAGAAGAATTGTGGGATGATATCAAGAACATCATACAAGAAAACAGCAAGAGGTTTTAAAATTACAGGGAAAAAAGATAACACAAAAATGGGTAGCAGAAGAGACTATGAACCTTGATCTTGAGAAGCTAAAGCAAACGAAAGAAATGAAGTAAAACAAACAACAACAAAAAAACTGAACAGATAATTTCAAAGAACAGCTTGAGAAGACAATTATAATGAAATGTGCAAAGACCTAGAATTAGAAAATCCAAAGAGAAGAACATGCTGAACATTTCTCAAGCAGAAAGAACTGTAGTACAAATCAAGCCTCAACTTGTAATATTGAAGGATTCTTTGGGCAAAATGTTGAATGATAAAGAAAGCATCACAAGAAGAAGGAAGAATTACACAGAGTTACTGTGCCAAAAAGAATTGGTCAATGATCAACCATTTCAAGATGTATCATACAATCAAGAACTGATGATATTGAAGAAAGAAGTGCAAGCTGCAATGAGGGCATTGATGAAAAGTAAGGCTCCAGGAATTGCTGGAATACCAATTGAAATGTTTCTACAAACTGTTGTAGCTCACTTATCTATGTCAAGAAATTTAGAAAACAGCTAGCCTGTCGGGGACACGGTCTGCAACACTAGCCAACTAGTTGGAATGAGTTATATTATTGCTGTTGTTAAATGGATCTTATCTGAAAGCAGAGAACACCAGAAACATATTTACTTGTGCACTATTGGCTGTATATTTGACTGTGTGGATCATAACAAACTATGGATAACATTGTGAAGAATGAGTATTGCATAACAGTTAATTGTGCTCATGAGGAATCTGTACATAGATCATGAGGCAATTGTTTGAACAGAGCAAGGAGATAGTGAATAGTTAGAATCATTAAAGATGTGTGCCAGAGTTGTAGGTATCCTTTCAAAATACTTATTCAATCTGTTTTCTGAGCAAATAATCTCAGAAGCAGGATCATATGAAGAAACACATATCAGGAAGATTCATTAACAAACTGCAATATGAAGATGATGCAACCTTGCTTGCAGGAAGTGTAAAGGACTTAAATACTTACTGATGAAGATCAAAGACTATAGTTTTCAGTGTGGATTGTACCTCGAGGTTAAGAAAAAAAAAAAAATCCTTACAACTGGACCAGAAAAAGATGAACATTGTCAAAGACTTCATTTTGCTTGGATCCACAATCAATACTCATGCAAACAGCAGTCAAGAAATCAAACCACTAATTGCAGTAAGTTAATATGCTGCAAGACCTCACTGGACCACAAGTACAGTTTGGACTACAAGGTTGGTGGTTCAAACCAGCTGCTCCTTGGAAATTCTATACAGGGTTGTTATGGGTCAGAACTGACTCAATGACACCTAACAATAACTAAAAAGTGTTAAAGAGTGAAGATGTCACTTTGAAAACTAAGGTAGGCCAGACACAAACCATGGTACTTTCAATAGCCTCATATGCACGTGAAAATTGGACAATGAGTAAGTAAGACAATAAAAGATGCATTTGATGCATTTGAATTGTGGTGTTGGAGAAAAAAATTGAAAGTACCATGGGCTGCCAGAATAAACAAATCTGTCTTAGAATAAGTACAACCAGAATGCTCCCTAGAAATAAGGATGGGAAGACTTCGTCTCTTGTTCTTTGGACATGTCAGGAGAGAGCCAGTCCCTGGAAAAGGATGTTAAGCTTGGTAAAGTTTAATGTCGACAAAAAAGAGAAAGACAGCCAACAAAATTTACTAACACAATGGCAGCAGTGATGGCTTCAAACAATTGTGGAACGAGCAGGACTGGCAGTGTTACATTCTGCTGTGCATACCGCTGCTATGAGTTGGTACCTAACAACAACAACAACAATGGTTTTTTTACAAATTCCATTCATTTCTTTCTATCTGGAAATGTCCTAATTAAGTATCATATTTGAGAGATAATTTTGCTGCATATTTAATTCTTAATTGGCAATATTTTTCTTTCAAGGTTTTTATATAACATCCCATTGCCTTCTCTCCTACATAGTTTCAGACAAATAGTCAGAGTTTAATCTTATTGGTTCTCCTCTGAATGTGACTTTTCATTTTTCCCAAACTGATTTCCTTGTATTTGGTCTTGGCATTTGATTATGATATGTCTTAGTGACTTTCTTTTTGAGATCTGTCCTATATAGTATTCCTGGTGTGGTGCTGTAAGATAAACATTGGAATGCACGGTATATTTGAACCACCAGGTTAGCTGTTCAAACTCACCAGCCACTTCTTGCAAATTCTATACAGGTTCTGTATGAGTCTTGACGGTACTTAACGACAACAACATCCTATATGAGTTTCATTGAGTTTCTTGGATGGATATTGTCACATTTTTCATGACAATAGGAAAGTTTTCTGACAATTCTGTGTGTGTGATCTTGTATTTTTGCCTCCTCCTGTTCTGAAATTCTGATGATACTTGCATTTTGCTTTATAGAGATAATGCACTCTTGACAGTGTACCACATAATTTTTAGACTTTCTTCATTTAAAAAAAATTTTTTTTTTTAGTTTTCCTCTCACAAATTGGTGTCAAGGGATTTGCCACCTATTTTTCTGTACTCCATTGTTGAAATTCTGCTCCTATGTCCTTATTTGTTGTTGCTGTTGTTAAGTGACATTGTGCCAGTTCTGCCTTATACTGACCTTGTATAGGGTTTCCAAGGAGCAGCTGGTGGGTTTGAACTGCCGACTTCTTGTTCGCAGTCCAGTGCTAATCCTAAAGCTGCACACCAGGAGTCCTGTGTCCTTATATAGAGTTGTCTATTTCTGAAATTTTATTGTTAATATCTTAGGTTTCTAGTTGCTGTTTTTGTATGGCTTCTTATTTATTATTTCACTTTGTTCTTATATTGTTCTCCTTCATTTGTCTATTGCTTTGTTTGTATTTTCTTTGGCTTTGTCTGTGTTTTTCTTGATTTCTTGGAGAACCCTCTACAAGGGGGCTTCAAAAATATCATGGAAAAATGAAATTGGAAGATAGAAAATGTTCTATAGACTTTTCGAAGCCCCCTTGTTTAAATTCCTTATCAGGTAGTTCCATTACTAGTTCTTCCTCTGGAAGATTTTTTTTTTTTTTTTAATTATTCTTTATTTTGGTCACTTTCTGGAGTTGTCTTCTCTTGATTCTTTAGGTGGTTTGATATTGTCCATTTCTCTGAGGCATTGAGATATTATGTTTATTTCTTTATTTTATGTTTGGTTGCTAAATCCTGATTTTTTGTTTTATTTTGATATAGCTGAGTAGGTGGTGCATGCTGCCAGTCCATAGGTATGGAAAGGCTATGCTGCTAGTCCTCTGTCCCCAGGTGCAGGTGGCTGGAAGGAGTAGGAGGCACTGCTAGTCTGTCAGCCCTGACATAGGTATCCATGTAATAAGCTCCTGGTACTGTGTATAGGACCAGGTGCCTCCAGATTGTGGAATCCTGGTGCTAGTAACTGGGCAGAACAATTGATGCCACCACACTGTGGGTCTCCAGTGCAGGTGATTAGAATGTAGAAGCAGGTGCCACCATCCACGGGTCCCAGCACTGATGTCTAGTAAAGAAATCACCGCCACCAATTCTCAGCACCCTGGTGAGTAGCTGAGCAAAAGTGAGCACAACACCACTGTTTTGTGGGTCCCTGACTCAGGGTTGTGGGGTGGCTTTGGGTGCTGCTAAACCACAATGATGTGGGGGCAGGGGGATGGATGAGGGAAGCTGTGGGGGGACACCACAGCTCCATAGGCCTTGGGGTAGGGCTGGGGTGCTTGGCAGGTGAAGTGAGTGCACTTAACTTTCAAAGGGCATGAAACACTTCTACCTGGTTTAAATGTGGGTGCAGAGTTGTCCCTGCTTTGTTTCAGGGGACTTCAGTTGAGAAAGCTGCTTGCTTTATCTTGATATGCTATGCAGATTTGATTGGTAGGTGCTAATAATTCATAATTCTATGTACCTGCTGTTTTGTACAGTCTCTTTGTCTACTTGACCCTTAGTCCAATTCATTTTCAGAGTTGTCATTTATATCTGATCCACTTGTTTTCTTGAGTCTTTGCTCAAGAGTCTTATAAGAAGGATGTTATAAGGCAGCATCTGTCTATGTCACTATCTTGGCCTGCTTCCTAGTAAAGCATTTTAGTAGCCATCTATATGGACTCCTGGTGTGGCACAGCATGAAAATGCACTGGACTGCAAGGTCATTTGAATCACAGAGTCGGCAGTTCAAACTCATCAGCTGCTCTTCAGAAGCAGCTGAAGAATCACTATGAGTCAGAACTGACTTGATGGTACTTAACAACAACAATATAGATCAAAAATCTTCTCTGATGTACACCTAGAGACTACTGGATAAGGTTTTCCAAACATGTACTTTAAATTTAGTAGAAGATTGTGTACATGTAAATTTGGACTATTCTACATCTTATATACAACTCTTTGAGAAACAAAAAAATATATACTAAGTACTATTGCCATTCAATCAACTCTGACTCAAAACAACCTTATAAATTAGAGTGAACAGCTCCTTAGGCTTTCTGAGGCTGTAAGTCTTTATGGAAATAGACAGCATCATCTTTCTTCCATGGAGGGGCTGGAGGGTTTGTAATTAGCAGCCCAATGCATAACCCACTGTGCTACCATGACTCCTTACCTCTTTGATAATCACATTAGTGTGTTAATGAGTCTGAAAAGTCTTACAACAAAAATGCTTGCTCAACTTGGTTTATCCCAATTTTCTAACAAGTTGTGTCCATTTAAGACTTATTCCTGGGACCAGAACCTTAGGATAAAAATTATAGTTTAGGAAATGTTCCCAAGCGGCACAGTTTTAGAGAACTTGAACTATTGCCGGATCACTCTGTCTTCTGGAATCTTCTTGTTTGGCAGACGGGGTCTTGCATAGCTGTCAGATGTCCACACAAAGAAAATTAGTGTTTCTGTGTCCCGCTAACATCAGAATCACCTGAAGCACTTTATAAAAATGCAGATTCCTTGGCTCAATCCTAAAGACAAGTGTATTTAAAATAAGCATCACAAGAATCAAACTAAAGCTTGGGAAGTTATGGGTAGGTATTGAGAGTTAAATTCAAGTAGATGGTAGGAAGAAGGCCTCAAATACTACTTCTTTTCAGTCTCTAAGGGTCTAGCACTGATTTCAAATGTCATTCGCAGGCCTGTCAGGAATCTTTACCAATCACTTCACATTGGAAGTGCTAGAGGGCAGGTTAAAGGTTGCCATCAGTCATAGTTTAGTGTGAGCTCCTTTAATCAGATTGTTTTCCTTTTGAGTCCCTGAATGATGCTGACAGTTAATGCATTCAGCTGCTAACTGAAGGGTTGGGGGTTCAAATGCACCCAGAGACACCTTGTGAGAAAACTCTAGTGATCTACTTCTGAAAAATAAGCCATTGAAAAACCTATGAAGCACAGTTTTACTCTGACATCTGGGATCTATATGAGTTGGAATCAACTTGATGGCAACTACCTTTTTGTTTTATTTGTGGTTTTGAGATTGTGAACTTCTTGCAATGGACAGTCTGATGTCTAGAACTGTTTTGACAACTGTGTGGTGTCATTTTGAAAAACCCCATTTTTGTGATTTTACTCCCAACCATAGGCATTTCTACACAAAAGCATTCAGGTAAAGAATGATATTGAAGGATTAAATCCCTGCAAGGGAATGCAGCTTCAGAGCTGTAGGTATAAAATAAAACGGATGTTCTTGGGTTAGCAGAAGGGGGAATAATAGGGGCTGATTATATGCATATGAGTTTTCCTGGTATTACTGTCATTAATAGTAAGAGTCCCCTTGGAAATATAATTGGCCTGAGCCCTTGCTCTAACCTTTTGGAATGCACATGGACCTCTCCAGGTCTCAATAAACCCAGTGGTAGTTTACAATGCAGGTCATAGGCCTTATACTCACCCCAAAATGTAAACACATATCTCCAGAGTTAGCCTGGGAGCCCATCTCTAGATGTAGCTGTCTCTTGAAGAGATACATTTTATTCTTATCTCTTTTGCTTTGCTATATAACTTGTGTGCAATTTCCTTCTCACTCTATAGTCTCCTGTAGGCTACTTTCATGTGTATGTTCTGTTGTATGTACTGATCATAAATCAGTTGTCTTTCTTCTCATATTGATGTGTAGAGCTTTTGGTTTGTTGATTATATTTTTAATTCCTTAACAGTTGGAACAGTAGGTTGAACTTCAGCAGTTCCATTCCAAGCAGTAAAGTGAGACTCCCTAAGATATAAGGACAGGATAAATTCTACCAATTTGTACAGCCAATGAGAGCTTGCTAGAAACAGTTGGAGAAAAAGGAAGAAGTAGTTTTAGAACTTGGTACACAGTGGGCAAGAGCTTTAAGGGTTATGGGGGGACGGTTATAAAAACTTCCTGATATTGTTTCTGATGCCCTCTCTTAACTGAGGTAGTTCATTTAAACTTCTGCAGGTTCCCCTTGCCCTCAAAAAGAATTGGTGATGGAAATGGCTCAGCACATGGCTGTTCACAAAAGTTTGGTCGACAACACATAACAGCAACAACCCTTTCCTACCACTCTTTAAGGTGTATCTCTGCCTTTTCCCCAGCTTCTATCTCCTTTTATGTTCTTTCTGGAGAGAGGGATAGAGCAATACAGAAAGCTATGAGGTGAAGTATTCCATCCAGGGCTAGCTTAATGTGGTGTGGAGGGAGATTAAGTGTGTACAGCACCATGTTACCCAGTAGACGCCCTAAACTATGCTTCAATTCTTTCCCTCATTCCCAATACCCTCTTTGTGACACAGAACACTAGAACAAGTGACGTTACCACCAATTGTCAATGAGTTGGTTCTAACTCATGGCATCTCTTTCTGTGTTATAGTAGAACTGCACTTCATAGAGATTTCAAGGAATGAGTGTTAGGAAGTAGCTTGCCAATACTTTCTTTTGAGGCACCTCTGGGCGAACATGAACCTCTAAGCTTTGCATTAACAGACAAGAATGTTAATAATCATTATACTACCCAGGACTTTCAGAAAAGCAGAGGTAATATGCCAGAAATTCAGAAAAGTCGTTTGTAAATTATAAGAATTTGATTCCACTCCTGGGAGTATTTGCTTTGCAAAACGCAGAGGGAAAGGGGCAGTGATGAAGGCTGGGGCTCTCAGACCACTTTCTTGGCATTAATGTTTGGCTTCTTCATGTGTAAAATGTCTGGATAAATTATAAGTTTTGGTTGCAGTGAAGGAAATTGATAAGTGGGAGAAAGAACAAAGTGGTTTTAAAATAGCAATCATTGCAATCATGATCAAATACAGCAAGTAACCTCATGAGTGTAGTTGTCTGAAATCACTCTCAACTCCTGCTCCACCTCACTTCTAGAGCACATGCACAACTCTTATCCATTTGCACAGACACAGCACAAGTCAACAGATTTCCATATAAAAGAAAGGTGGGTTTTTGTTTTTGTTTATTTGTTTTTTCTAACTAATATTTCCTTCAAGGAGAAGAAATGACCATCAGTGTAGGATGTTCTTTTCACTTCTGCCTGTTCCCTTTGTTCTTGGATGCTCTGCTGGACATTCCATGCACCTATCAAACAGGTAAAGTGGCACTTTCTGATGACTATCATGTTCTGGCTATCCTGCCCCAACTCCCATGAGCTCCTCTCTGCTCCTCAGATATCTGGCTCCTCTGGGAGGATTTGGAGCATTCATTTAATAGCCCAATACTTCACCATTTGTGCTATCCAGTAAGCCTATTTTGACACAGTGACCCATTTTACCTTTTGCTGTCCAGAAGTGGATGATCCTCAGGGGGAATGAGTCACTCTGTATCTATCCATAACAGTGCAGGCAATACCCAAACATCAGACATTTCCCACTTGTTCAAAGTCCTTGAACAAGCTTTGAAGGAAATTTACCAAAGCAGTTATCCCTGGGTTAACACCTCGTATGAGGCTATGCAGCCTGAAATGTCACTTTACAAACCACTTCAAAGTCCCTGGAGATACAGATTTAGAAAAGAAAGGCCATTTCCCTCTAACCACGACAGCAGGCTTTTTTTCCAGCAGACTGATAAGCTTCCATGTTCCAATAGAATTCCATAGTCTTCCTGAGTTAGCACAAAGCTACCTTTTTTTCTCTATGTGAGCCCTCTCCCTACTCAGTCTAATGTTGTCATACCTGATAAATCAAGTAGGACTGGTTGCCTCCTAAAAGATTGAATTTGCCTTCATTTTCTATATCACATGCAAGCAAGCAGTAATTTATACACTGCCTGGAAACCAGAAGCACATACACTGAAAAGTAATAGAAGACAGATTTCCCCTCCTATTTGTGAAGGGACTCTGGATGCTCATTCTCCAATGTCAATCATCTTGAATCATGCTGCTGTCAAATTTAGCTAATGCTTGTTCCAGTGTAGTATCTCCCATTAAGCCAAATGATGCCTTTGGGCAGAGTGTACCTTTAAAATGTTATACTGTGTTTAAATAGAAAATAACTTGAATGTGCAAACATATAAGTCTATTTGGGTGGTTGGTTATATAGCTAGGGTTAAGTGTGCATATTTCAAGTTACTATTTTTAATCATGTTTTCAAATAATTACAGCCTAAAGGAAACTACAGTAAAAATTTTAACCAGAAATGTACTCACTGTAATGGATAATTACCAAAGAATAAGTAAATAGTGTTTAGAAGTAGGAAAGAAAGAAGGATGAAGTTGTCAGAACTCGTCAGTTTCACAGAGCACAATGGCTTTCCCCCACCTGCTCCCTTCTACACTCTTGCCACTGCCACTCAAACCTCAGCCAAGAGAGCATTGACTTTCTGCACATCCCCTTCATTTCTCTTTATCTAAACCCACACAATGAAAAGTATCTGGAACTTATTTCCATTGCAGTGTAAATGATTGATAACTTATGTATTACATGTTTTCAGATTATTCATTTAATTTACCAGATTAGATAATGCTTTAGTCTATTGGAAGAAACTCTAACAGCAATTTTTGCAGCCAGACTTTGGGTGAGGAAAGGTTTTTGTCAGTGAGAGTGGTGGTGTGTGTTTCCAGTTAAAGGAAATCTTACTAACCCAGAAGAGTTTAAGCTATGGAAGAAAACATATCAATGAACATAAGATAAAACTGAATATTCAATAAGTATATTACTTTTTAAAATGCTTGTACTTCAACTATTTAAATTAAAATGGGCTTGCCAAATGGAATAAGTACAACACATGAAATTATTTGAGTCTTTGAGAAAATTAGCACATCTGAACATTGAGAAGATATACATATCAGCACCACATATTTTGAAGTGCATGTGGGCTAATGTGCTGGACTGTAAAGTCTGTTTGAACCTCAAGGTTGGTGGTTCAAGGTTGCTAGCTGCTCCTCAGAAACCCTATACGGGGTCTCTAAGAATCAGAACTGACTCAAGGGCACTTAACAACAACAACAATCGTGTTTAGATTTTTAATAGAGGTTTCCAGAGGTTTTTCCTCATTTTGAGATGTTCCTCATTAACAAATGAAGGTCCTGAAAGCATTACTGCATTCACATCATCATGGACAACTCTATTTTGAGGCTACAGCCTCTCCCCAGTCCTATTTGGAGTGCCTTCCAACCTGAGGGACTGACCTTCTGGCACTATGTCTGACAATACTTTGGTGCTATTCATAATGTTTCAATATTCAATATTCTGGAGCTAACAGTGTTCCACTGCTATTCAGAAAGTTTTTCAGAGGCTAAACATTCAGAAGTAGCTCATTGTTCTTTTTTCCTAGTCTGTCTTAGTCTGTAAGATCAGCTGAAACCTATCTACCATGGGTGCATTCTGCTGGTATTTAAATTACTGGTGGTATAATTTCCAGCATCACAGCAACATGTGACCACCACAGTAGGACACACTGACAGATGAATGGTAAAACCTGGTCTCCAAGATAGAGAAGCTAAAGCAAATGGAAGAAATGAGGAGGTAAGGTGGAGAGTCAGAGAAAAAGAGGAAGACCCCCCCAGTGTAACTGATTGGCAAAGTGGCAGTATCAATGGGCTCAAGTGTGGCAACAATTGTGAGGTTGGCCCAGGACCGGGCAGTGTTTCATTCTGTGGTGCATAGGGTCACTATGAGTTGGTACCTACTTGATGGCACCTAAAAACAACAACAAATATTCATAACTATAGGTCAAGTCTCTTGTCTTCTTAATGACCTTTTGCTTTCTTCCTGTATGATGTTCTTGAGATCATCCTACAACTCTTCTGGTCTTTGGTCTTTAGTGTCTAATGCATCAAGTCTGCTCTTCAGATGGTCTCTAAATTCAGGTGGGATATGTTCAAGGTCATATTTTGGCTTTTGTGCTTTAACTTTTTTCAGATTCAGCCTGAACTTGCATATGAGAAATTTGTGGTCTATTCCATAGTTTGCCCAGACATTGTTTTGGTTGATGATATTGAGCTTTTACACCATCTCTTTTCAAAGATGTAGTCAATTTGATTTCTTTGTATTCCCTCTGGTGAGGTCCATGTGTATAGTCATCTTTAATGTTGTTTAAAAAGGTATTTGCAATGAACAAATCATTGATCTTGTAAAATTCTATCATGTTATCATATCTATAGCCAAGGCCATATTTTCCAACTCCTGATCCTTCCTCTTGGTTTTCAATATTTGCATTCTAACCACCCATAATTTTCAATACACCTTGATTGCATGTTTGATCTGTTTCGGATTAAACAATTTAGTGGTGGTGGTTGTGGTGAACCAACCTGGAGTTGGTTCCAACTCATAGAGATCCTGCATAGCGTTTCTGAGGCTGTGAATCTTTTCGGGAGCAGAAACCCTCATCTTTCTCCTGTGGAACAGCTGGTAGTTTCGAACTGCTGACCTTGACGTTAGCAACCCGAGTCATAACCACTATACTACCAAAGTTCCTTGAAGAATCTGGTAGATTTCTTCAATTTCACTATCACTGGCTTTAGTGGTTGGTGTGTACATTTGAATAGTACTGGTGTTAATGGTCTTCCTTGTAGGCATATGGATATTATCCTATCACAAACAGCATTGTACTTCAAGACAGATCTTGAAATGTTCTTTTAGATGATAAATGCGATGTCATTCCATGTATAGTAAACCTTGGGATTGTCACATTCAAAATGGCCAATACTAACCTATTTCAGCTCATTAATGCATAGAATATCGATGTTTCTGTGTTCCATTTCATTTTTGACATTTTTCAGATTTCCTAGATTTAAACTTCACACATTCCATGTTGTGATTATTTATGTTTACAGCTGTTTCTCTTCATCTTGAGTTTTGATCTATTAGCAAATGAAGATCTTGACTCCATTTGTATATCTCTGTCAACTCTACTTTGAGGAGTCAGCACTTTCCCAATCATAGTTGAGTGCCTTCCAACCTGAAAGGCTCATCTTCTGGCACTATATCTGACAATATTCTGGTGCTTTTCATCATGTTTCATATGTGACAGTGTTCCATTGCTGATCATAAGGTTTCCAGTGACTAAATATTTAGAAGCATTTTCCTTCTTCCTGATATATTCTCCTTCTTCCTGATCTGTCTTAGTCTAGAAGCTTAGCTGATACCTGTTCATCATGGGTGACCCTGCTGGTATTTTAAATACTGGTGGTATGGCTTCCACCATCAAAGCACCACACAAGTTACCACTATACAACAACCTGACAGAAGAGTGGAGGTTTCATTTTTAGTATTATTGAAAATCATATGGTTAATCAGGCCCAAACAGATTCCAAATAGGCCTGAAGGCTTGGGCCTTATGGTCAGGCACCCTTATACTTCTGCTTACCTGTCAACCCCCATAAATGTGAGCTATACTTCATATTTACTTCCCTTAAGTACTTTCCTTATTGATAATAAAGCAAATTTCATCACCCAGATGGAATTGTTAATAACTATTCTACTGATCTGTAGGCACCAACATTTTAATCTATGGAGTGATGATTTTGAAAGCTCCTTCTGACTTTAAACATGTGATGGCTGCTACCTAATCTTCAAAGAAAAGTGCTTTGTTCTCTGGATTTTTCAACCTGGCAACTTTAGCAATCAATATATTAACTTTTTTTGCCAGCTAAAAAAATTATACAGGAAGCAGAAATGATTCATCAACTTGTAATAACACCCATGAATGTAGAGCATGGCCATAATTATTTAATGAACTTGTGCTTACTGTTCCAAAAGAGTTTATTCTTCTCATGAGCCTTCAGAAAGTGACAAGAGGAGGTAATTTGGGATGATTGTGCTTCTTTCTCATCTGTAGACCTCAAGCATTTTTCTTTTAATAATCTGCTCTCCTTAAAGGAAAACAAAACAAAACTCAGAAAACCAAATGTAATATATCCATATTATACAAGTCAAAATATTAAATGGAGGACGGTATCCCAGTCTGCTATTTGTTAACTTGGTTAGATATCTTTCTGGATGTAAAACCATGTGGAAGAAGTAATGTTCTTTACCTAGTAATTGGATAAATTATGTATATTGGTTTACTTTCAGTGAAAAACACTCACAATGGAGAGTTTAATGTCTATATTATGCAGGAGACAGGTGAGACTCTGTGATAGAAGACAATTACTGAAAAATCATAGAGTTAACCAGACCCAAACCAATGCCAAATAGACCCAGAGGTTTGGGTCTCATGATCAGATTCCCACTTTTTTTGCTTACTTGCCAAGACCCATGAATGAGAGTTATACTACATGTTTGCTTCCCATAAATACATCCTTATTGATAATGTCAATAGAGTAAATTTCATCATCTAGTTGGAATGGCTCTGTCTTCGTCCCGGCAGTGTTGTGCCTTCCAGAAGAACAGAACAATGCACCATAGTTCCTAAGCACCTTCTATTTGTTACTGGGACCTTTTCTATTTGGATCATACTTCCTCCTTCCCAGACCTTAGCAAATAAATTATCTCAGTCCAAATAATTGTCTCTGTAATGCAGACAATTGCCATGGTAAACACCTTGTACCCAAGGTCTTGTGTTCTTTCAGAGCTTTATTTTAGCTGACCTGTACTGTCTAAACATGTTCCAACAACATATGAATCTAAAGGCAGAGACAAGGTGTCAAGAAAACTTTTTTGAAATTAAACCTAACAATCAATGTACAAATAAAGCTTTATAATTTACCAGGCTCTTTGAAGTACATTCAACTTTCAGCAGCCCAAAGAGATCTCCTAAGGTTAAGGCAGGTTTCATTCCCACTTTACAGATGAGAAAAATCAAGGCTCAGAGAGTTCAGTGACTTCAATGGCAAAGCTGGAATTTTGGCTTTAAGTCCTATGCTAGAGATAAAATGCTGCAAGTTTTTTAATTCTTCATTATTATTACTGTTATTACTATTATTGTTGTTGTCATTATCATTCAAAACTACAGGGGCATGCTGAACTTCCATTCATAGGAGGAATCAGGAAAATCAGAACTGACATCATGGGTTAAATTTAGTTAAAATAAATTATTTTTTTTCCAGACAAGTTATTTTAAACACAATTATACATCAGTAAAAATCCACAGAAACAAGGAGCACTCCATAGGCTTCTAACTTAGAAAGTGAATTCAGAGCAGATCTTGTTAGGGTGTCAAAACGAAACAATGCCTGGGCAAGTTCCATCAATGTTCCACAAACACAACTGAGGAAATGGGAGAAGAAAGAAGAAAGGTAAAGTCTATTTATATCCTGCAGGACTAGAGTTCTGGCAGGAAATTGTAAGCAAAAGCTCCCACCAGTGCTCCACCGCTTGACCCTGGACTGGTGGAGCCTTTGCAAGGTCATCTCCAACCAGGTGTGTGGGTGGCCACATCTGCTGGTTCCTTCCATGAACTCCAAACTGGTCATTCCATCTGCATGGCCATAAATGTAAGTCAGAGCTCCTCTCTGTCCCACCCATCACGTCACACCCACTGGTGCCTGCCTCAGTAAATTTTTAAATATGTGTTTGTTGCCTATTGATTGGGTATGGATGACTTGAAGAAGGATGCTGCTACTTAAGAATCTCTTGGGATGCTTATTTTACATTGCAGCATTCTGGACCTACCTCTGGAGATTCTAATACAGTAAGTAGGTTTGGGATAGGGCTGAGATCTGGATTTTAATCAACACTCAGGTAATTTTGATGTGGAAGACTCAGAAGTCTATCATGAGAAATACCATAAATCCAGGGAAGGCACCCTGCTGGTGTAGTGGGTGACATGTTGTGTTGCTAACCATAAGGTCAGCAGTTTGAGTCCAGCTGATCCTGGGAGAAAGATGGGTTTTTCTGTTTCTGTAAAAGTATTAAGTGCAGTTGAGTTGGTTCTGACCTGTAGCAACACTTGTAGGGTTCTGAGGCGCGTCTGGTGAGTCTAAACTGACAACCATGTGTTTCAAACTGACCTTGAAGTTGAGTGCTTATCCTACAGTTTCAAACCAGGACTCTATAAAGATTGCAGCCTTAGAAATCCTATATAGGGAACCAACTTGGCAGCATACAGAAGTAGCAGGTAAATCAGTTGCTATTGACTTGATTCTGATCCATCATGACTCGATAGGTAGAACTATGCTCAGCAGAGTTTTCAGTGGCTAATTTTTTTTTTTTTTTAATTAAATGTTTTTATTTTGCATTGAGTGAAAGTTTACAGGGCACATCATCAGCTTCACATTCAACCATTCATATAGCTTGTTTCATTACATTGAT
>NW_006408675.1:3009874-3023752 GCF_000296735.1 Chrysochloris asiatica | reverse complement strand
AATTAACTGTTCAGTGCTTACAGTGCTTATTCTTCAACAGCACACCAGAACTTGAGAGCAAAATATGAGTGGGAAATAATTAAAGAATGCATGAACAATAGTATTATGAATAAAGACTATTTAACTAATATTTGCCTTAAGAATCAATCATTGGGCCACTTGTTAAAAATATTGATTCAGAGGTCTATCCCAGACATAGTAATTAGAATGTCCAAGGGAAGGTACCTGGGAGTCTAGATACTTAAATTTGAGAGTCCCAAATGAGTCTTCTGATGAGACACCTTTGTAGGCTCTGTAGTTCCCACAACATTCATTTGTTGTTCTTTGAAGCAGTAACTTGAGGTGACTCTATCCAAGCAGATAGCCAAAGTCTTTGTAAAACTGCTCCATTTCTGATGCACTGTTTTAGAATGAATTGGACCCTTCAGCCATACCACAAATGACACTGCTGGTTGAGAGCCAATAGCCATGAATCCAAAAGGATTTTAATATAATCAAATAAGATTTCCAAATATTTAACTTTCAATACTACGTGGGTATTTATCAATCAAATAAGACATTCAGTATGATATAAACAACCAGTGTCTACTGTCTGCATATCTGCTTTGAGGATATAATATTTGAAATAATGCTTTTTCAGTTGTGTAAGCCCAATAAAGCTTTGGAATACTGATGTATTTTCAAGATACCCTTCTGCTTTCTCTTTCTTGCCCCCATTATAGAAGATGGTGAGATTGGTAAATATCTTCAAGATAATACTTGGTAATTTTGCCTAGGTTTGGTTAATATATCTTTCCCTGTTTAATTTGTTGCACGTTCCATGCCCTGACATCTTATTCTTTACCAGACCAGAAGTTTTCAAATGTGCAAGCCTATTGTGCCTGGGGAAAAATGTTGAACTTTTGCCTTTGTAATAAGATATGCTCCAATTACCAACTTTAGCAATTTAATATAGTTGAATAATAACTGAATGGGACACTTTGTCACTCAGTCATTATTCAAGGTTCTATTGGGGGTGGAGTGAAGAGTTGCAGGAGGTCAGCCTATTCCTAGGGGAGCTTATGCAGCACAAATCAACGCTGTATGAATTTTTTTTTTAAAAACAATGTTACAAAAAATAACAAATGCTGGTTAGTACAAGTCAAAGTATAGATTTGCAGAATGCTTTACCCCCATCTCAAGCTCAGTAAAGAAATGGCAGGATGGTTAGTGTTAATTTGAGAGATTTTGATACATAGAAATTGTGGGAAAGGGAAAAAGCAGTCACTTGCTTAATTCGATGTAAGAAGTACTTTCTAGGTGGAGATGTTCCAGAAAGATGAGATCATTTTCACATGGGCCAGAGATGAGGCACTTCCCCTCACTACATGGCTTGTTACCTCCAATTCAGGAGCTACATCAGTATCCATTATAAGCTCTAAGCATCTGCATCTTGCTTTGATGTGTGCAGACATTTCTGCTGATAATTGCTCTGTCTCTTGATTATTTGTAAAGCATAAAGATGCCAAGTGTTTGTTTGTTTCTTTGCTTGCTTGGTTTAGACTTCATTTCTTGTTAGTTGGTTGTTTTCTGTTGTTCATATGGACAACAGACCATACTTTTTTTTCATTTGAGACCTAGTTCATTTGTCAGTGAAGATATGAAATGTCATTCCTGGTGGTGGATAGACTTTTAGTGTAAGTACTTACTGTGTATCATGTGCCCTAGAGTCCAATGAAAGTTAATTCAGGCATACTCCAGGTGGCCCAGCAGCCTTAGAGAACTTGAATGTAATTCAGGAAGGCTGCCTCTCCCTCCAGAAGGACACCTGGTGGGAAGACGGCTAGGCCTCAGTCCATTGATGGGAGTCAGTGATGACTGCTTTGGTATCAGGGCAGAAGGCAGCTCTCAGGAAAGCGGTGGTGCCTTTCCAGAACACTCTGATTTCTGAAATTCCACAAGATTGTATGTTGATATCACCACCAATGAGGGCATAGAAGCTTCCTAACCTAGTGTCTCTACAACAGGAATGTCTCTCAACTTCTGCCTTTCCGAAGATGCTTCTAAAATTTAGGAAAGTTTCAGAATTCTGGAAGGTATAGGAATCCCTGAGAGACATGTATGTACCCTATTAATAGTGGACCAAAGATCTTATGGGAGTGGTACCTCACACTCCCCCCACCCCCTATACACACACTTCACTTTAAGCCAATCCCTAAGATTCTAACATAGTCCTGGTGTGGTGCTGTGGGCTAATATGCTGGACTGCGAAGTTGGTTTGAACCTCAAGTCAGCAGTTCAAGCTCACCAGCCACTCCTTGGAAACCTATACAGAGTTGCTGTGGGTCGGAACAGACTCAATGGCACTTAACAACAAGGTTTTCTAAGGCACAACCCAGATTGAACATGGATCAAAGGTAGATCTAAGTCTAGGACTGATTCATTAATTAAGGGAAATCTAGAGGTGTGGCTCTGTGGGTTAATGTACCAGACTGCAAATCTGTTTGAACTGCAAGGTCGGCGGTTCAAGCTCACCAGCTGATCCTCAGAAACCCTATACAGGGTCTCTATGTGTTGGAATTGACTCAATGGCACTTAACAACAACAGAGGCTTTTACAAAGTCCAGATGAGGTGCCATAGGCAAGCACTTGACTTCAAGATCAGTTTGAATCACAAGGTCAGCTGTTCAAACTTACCAGCTGCTCCTTGGAAACTCTACCCAGGGTCGCTATGGGTCAGAACCAAGTTGAAAGCACTTAACAACAATAACAACAGAGGCTTTTACAAGGAACACTGGTAACGTGGTGGGTTACGTGTTGGGCTGTTAGCTGCAAGGTCAATAGTTTGAATCTATCAGCTGCTCCCTGGGAGAAAGATGAGGCTTTCTGCACCCATAAAGATTTACAGCTTTAGAAACCCTATACAGTGTCACTACAAGCCAGAATGATCCCGATGGCATACCACTACCACCAGAAGCTCTTTTAGGGTACTGGTGTGGCACTGTAAGATAAGCACTGGAGTGCTAACTGCAAGGTGGGTTGAAACCCACTAGCCACTTCCAAGAAACCCTATATGGGGCTGCTGTAAGTTGGATCCAACTCGATGACACCTAATAACAACAACAGAGGCTTTTACAATTGATGATAGTATCTGATGGTGATACCTACTTCTTGTTTACAGAAATTTTTGTCTTTTTTGGGGTATTTTGGATGCAAATGTTTGTAAGTTGGGTAAAATATGCAGTGCAACAGACGTGTTTCTTAAAGTTGATCCAGCCAAGTGATATATACTCCCTTAAACATCATTATACATGGAGGGACACTTTTCTAAAGCACTGGTTTTGGTGTATCAAGATTCGATTAGAAGGTAGGGACCTTTCTCCAGACCCTGTGAAATGAATGAGAAAGGAAAACTTAGTGTTTGTCTGAGATTTCTGTTCAGAAGATGGTATTGCAAACCTAGACTCAGTGGTCCTGGACCAAAATAATAAACAGCTTTTGTTCCACTAGAACCCACAGCCCTTTCACTGTCCTGTCCTGTCCTGTTCTGTTCCATCATTACTGGGTCATAGAGAATACAGATAGATTGCCATGCTCAGGCAAACGGAAGCCACCATCAGCACCACATGCCCCTGAGAAGTTTCTGAAATGTTATAGGGTATTGTCCTCAGCTGTGTTCAAATTGTCTTAACAACCATGTCAACACCCCTCATTTTGAACTCAGCCTGAGGGCCACAACCAGTTCTATAATCAATACTAACTAAGGCCCACCTTCTGACTCACCCCATAGTCATGACATTCTTAGGGTCACCTAACAGTATTCTGACCATGTCAGAATGAACTGTGTAGTGCTGCAGGATGAGTACTAAACTACTAATGGCAAGGTTGGTAGTTCAAACCCACCAGCCACTCATGGAAGAAAGATGACCCTTCCCGAATCTGTAAAGATTTCCAGCCTTGGAAACCCCTATAGGATTGTTAAGAGGCAGAATTGACTAGATGGTAGTGGATGACCATATCTTGGTCTAGCTTGCCATGCCTCATTACTGTTTGCTATCGCAGCCTAAGGTTATGCCCCTCAGGAAGGGTTAACCCCATCTTAGGCTCTTACTCTGACTCAGCGCCTCTGGCACCGATTGCACAATTGGGCACCAAAGGGATCATGTGACTGCCATCCACAAAGGCAAAAATGGAAAATCTGAGCCATCCATTTGGCAACAATGTTGGCATCTTCCTTCAGCCATGCTGCCAAGCCCTGACCAGAAAGATTTTGACCTGCTTATTACTCAATGCCATCAGTCCAGACTTGGGGTGACTCAGGTCATGGCAGGTAGAGCCAGTTGTAATAAGATTTACACATACAAGAAAAGAACAGAGGAAGGGGGGCCAGATTCCATAAAAGCTTATGTCCACCAGACCCAAGTTAGACGGGAATCTAGAAAACATTTGCAAAATTAAACTGGAAATTTTATTTTTTTTCATTTAGAAACTGAATGAAAGTAAATATATTCTGCTTTTCTTTTTCTTTTGATTTAGTTTTCATAGGAAATAATGAATGTATTTTCTGTTCATATAAAGTGTGTGTGATGTTTTTTTTCCAGGAATAAGGGAAACAGGAAAATAAGATGAAGAAAATTAAGTGAAAAGGGTGGAGTATATGTTATGATGTGAAGGAAATCTATGTCATTGCTGCCTATAGAGGATTCATTCTGTGGCCCAAACCATTTTGAAATCATTTGAAAGAAGCCAGGAAAAAAAAAACAAAAACAAAAAAAAAACAACTCTTGGATATACAGTTGTCTTACTTTATATTCTCCCCAAATCTTTCAAATCAAAGTGTTATTTTCCTCACTTTGCAAATGAGAAATCTGACACAGCCTAAAAATAGATTATTGTATAGCCCAAGGCCACAGAGTCCTAGTATGGCACTGTAGGGTAAGCACTAGATTGCAAGGTTGGTTTAAACTACAAGATCAGTGGTTCAAACCTACCAGTTGGTTCTTAGAAACCTTATACAGAGTCGCTATGAGTCAGAGCTGACTTGATGGCACTTAATAACAACAACAGAACTATTAAAAAGTTGAGTTAGAGGTTGAACCAGCTCATAAGTACATTCTGAAAACTTCTTAGCTACAACCAAACACCTGGAGGGGATGGATCACCGGGCTTGGGGACTTAGAACCATAGTCCCATGGGACTTCTAGGTTAATTGGCATAACATAACACAATCCACAGAAGAAAGGAGCCCTGGTGGTGTAGGAGGTAAAGTGTTGGGCTGCTAACCACAAAGTCAGCAGTTCAAACCCACCAGCCTCTCCAAGGGAAAAAGATGAGACTCTACTCTCATAAAGATTTACAGTCTCAGAAACCCTAAAGAACAATTATACTCCATCCTACAGGACCACTGTGATGTGAATTGAAATTGACTTGATGTTAGTGGGTTTGGAGTCCACAAAGATGAGATCCTACTACGGGTGGTGGTGATGGTATGCCGTGGAGTCGGTTCCCACTCATAGCAACCCCATACAGGGTTTCTGAGGCCATAAATCTTTACAGAAAGCCTCATCTTTCTTTCGCAGAACAGCTGGTAGTCTTGAACTGCTGACCTTGAGGTTCGCAGCCCAATTCATAACCACTACACTACCAGAGCTCAGTAGTGACTAAAGTTCTAAAATCTTATGATTGGTCATCTAAGATGCAACTACTGGCCTCTCTCCATCTGGAGTAAAAAATAGTGAAGACAAAGATTCAAAGAAACAATTAGTTCCAAGGACAAATGAACCACGAGAACCACAGCTTCCATGACCTTGAGACCAGAAGAACTCTATGGCGCTCAGCTACCACTACTGGTGTTCTGATTAGGATCATGATAGAACAAACTTACTCATTAAAAAGGCCAGATTTGCTAGTCTGATATAGACTGTTGGAACCCTCAAGACTTTAGACACCATTCAAATCTGAAACTGTTGAATCCAGGGCTCAATTGTCAGCAAACAGGCCTATAAAGTGAATAATAACATTAGGTAGAAACATATTTCTCAGTATAATTAACTATATCAAAGGGCAGTATTAGCTCAAAAAACAAAGCTCAGAAAGGAGGAAGGAGCAGGAAAGAAGGATGACTGGAAACAGAACCCAGGGAGGAAGCAGAGATATTGCTGTTATGTTGAGGGACTGTAACCAATATCATGAATGAGAATGTGTATAAATTGTTGAATGGAAAGCTAATCTACTCTGTAAACTTTCATCCAAACTACAATAACAAGTTAAAAATCGAACAAGAAAAGAATTGTTGTTAATTTAGAAGTTTATCAACATTCCAAGATGATGTCATCAAGGAAAGCATGGTCAAGTTACCACTGAAGGAGTCTTCCAGCACATTTCCCAAAACTAAGAGTTGGAAGGTGAGTTTGGTAATTGGTTTACTTTTAATAGCTGATTTATTTTAAGCTGTCTGGCCTGATGATGCAACAAGCAGGGGAAGGAGCTTAGTTTGAAACTGACTTTCTGATCTTCTGGGAAATGTTTCTAAATTGATTCTCCAAGGAAATTCCTAAAGATACTCAGTCACAACCAGCTGCTGAATTTCTATAAATCCATGTGTGTGTCTGTAGGCATACACACATCTTTAGGCATGGATAATTTTGTAGTCATGACAGTGAACGCTGCTCTGACAGCTAGCAAGGAGGAGCCCTAAGGCATGCATCTATCCTTGTAAGAACTTTAAAACAGGAAAACCTCCAGAGTCCTCTCTGAAGCAAGTTTTGAGATATGCAATATTTTCAGGCTGTGCTTGAGAACTTCAGGAAGGGTCATTGAAGCTGCTGGTGACAGAGACATTGCTGTGTTAATACAAATGCTCAGTGGGGTTATTGATTCAGTCTGCACTAGCTGAGATCATCCTGGGCTGAGTTCCAACAACACAAGCCTGGTTTCTGTGCCCACAGTGAAGCTGATATTTAACTTCATTAAGTCCCTGGGATTCAGATCTCATTACTTACCTACAGAAAATCATTATAAAGTATTTCATGACATAAGTAATATTCACGTTTTTTTTAAATATTTACTTTTTTTTTTTTTTCACTTTTGCCTTTTACCCTCTATATGTCTTAATATTTTGGGGTCTCAAATTGATTTTATAACTCCAAATATAAATTTCCAAGAAAATTTTGTTATCAGTGGAAATATCTAGGACAAAAATGTAAAATTAAAAGTAGTAATTCCAAGAGGGAGTCCTGGTGTGGCACTTTAGGATAGCATTCAACCTCAAGATTGGTTTGAACCGCATGATTGGCTGTTCAAACTCACCAGCTGCTCCTTGGAAACCCTATACAGTTGATGCTGAACAACAAGAGCAACAATTCCAAGAGGCAATAGCCTGTAGTCTCTATTACTTATACATAACATGAATTAATGCTGTTTGGTTGAAGTGAGAACTCGCTTTCTATCCATTAAAGCCATCTTCACAACTTCAGGAAGTCTGCAAGTTATTAAAATAGTTAAGAACATCTATTTAAAAATTGTGGTTTCATGTCCATCACTTTTAAATAGCTCACATGAAATATAAAGTGTGGGTATTAGAAATGAACTACCAGAAAATCTTTTCTTAAAAAGAAAAAAGAGTCATGATTTTACAGTATAAACTCTTGAGATTAAACTCCTTAAGGATGAGTGTCATGGTTAATGCGCCAGACTGCAAAACCATTTGAACTGCAAGGTCAGTGGTTCAAGCTCACCAGTCGCTCCTCGGAAGCCCTATACAGGGTCGCTATGGCTCGGAATCAACTTGACGGCCTTAACAATACGTCCTGCTGTGGCACTCTAGGATCAAAACCAGACTACAAACCACAAGGTCAGCAGTTCAAACATGCCATCTTCTTTTCGGAAACCCTATAAAGGGTCGCTATGAGTTGAAACCAACTTGAGGGTACTTAATGACAACAAAAACCTGTAGGATACCAGAAGTCAATGGCAACAGGAGTTAAGAATGTACCCAGAATGTAAGGAACTTATTTTTAACACTGGTGTAAAACCAGATACTAGCAAGTTAATTGCAGCCAAGTCCATGCATGTCAGAATAGAATTGTGTTCCATAGTGTTTTCAGGACCCACTTCTGAGACACCTCTGTATGGACCCAAACTGAAGCTTCAATTAGCTGTCAAGCCCACTGAAAGTTTATCCCAGCAAGAGATTCTTCTCATTAATATCTTGTTGTTGTTAAGTGTTATCCAGTCAGTTGCAGCCCATGGTTATCAGTCCAGTAGTTACCATGAAGCACCACATCAGGACTCCAGTAGTAATATTGTTGTTGTTAAGTGCAGTTGAGTCGGTTCTGAGTCATAGCAAACCTATATGGGGTTTCCAAGGAAGAGCTGGTGAGTTTGAACCACTAACCTTGTGGTTCAGACCAACCTTGTTATCCAGTGCTTTATCCTACAGTGTCATACCAGGACTCCAGTACTAACTAATATGTTGTTGTTGTGCCTTCAAGTTACTTCTGACACATAGCGACCCTGTATAGGGTTTTTGAGGTACAGTTGGTGAGCTTTGCTAATTAGGGGTTCAAATATTGATTCTCCAAAATGTAATAAATACAGTTATTGATACTAGCTCATTCTTTTCTTGTTGAGTGTGGCGGGGGTGGGGGGTGGAGGCAGAGAGGAGGATCTTGTATGCATTGTAGGGTGTTTGGTTGCATTCCTGGCATCTATCCACTACATGACAGTAGTGTTCCAGTAATGACCAACCAAAATATCTCCAGACTGCCAAATGTCTGCTGAGGAAAGGGTGGCAGTACACAATGTCCTTGATTGGAAGGCATTACACAATGGCTGCAACAATGGACTCAAACATGCCAGGAGTCATAAAGATAGTTCAAGACCAGGCAATGTTTTATCCTGTTGTACATACAATTACCATGAGCCAGAGGCCAGTGGATGGCATCTAACAACCACAATGCATTTCGAAAATCTGAAGGAAAAAGGCTAAAACGGTCAGTGTCAGTAATACCAAGGAGATAGTATATTATGATGTTGCTGTTTTACGTGCCTTTGGGTCAGATCCTGTATAGAGTTTCCGAGGAGGGACTGCTGAATTTGAACCATTGTCTTTGTGATTCAAATTGACCTTGCAGTCCAGTGCATTATCCCAAAGTGCCACATGAAGACTTTGGGGTCTGGAATGTGTCCTGGCTTCACCACACTACCAACTAACGAAGTGACTTCAGCAAGTGACATAAGTTCTCCCAAGTTTACTTCTCCATCAATATGTTGAGGTTAATATTATCTCCTTCATTAGGTTGTTGTGGAGTTTGAAGGAAAGAATACACTTCTAGTGCCCAGCCTATAATATCAGTGGATGTGATCCAACTAGGAAAAATGCAATAGCCACTGGTACATCTATCGTTAGACCATCACACCTTTGGGAACCTCCTTCTCCTTCCCATTAATTTCGAGAAAAAAATTGGGTTTACAAGGAAGCTAAAGTGCTTTTCCTGTCCATCCCTTTCCACTTCTAAAATATCATAGAGTGATAGTTGACTCACTAATAGGCTCTTTCTCTCATATTCTTAACTCTACATGTTTTTAAAGTATGACTAAAACAAGTGCTGTGATCTCAACTATGGTTTAATCATATCACTGTTTCTGAAAGTAGGTGAACAATAAGTGCACTATGACACTACTTTGGGCTAGGTTAAAAATTGTTTTTCTAAAGTGTTTCTACTACAACATTCATCTAACCTATTTGACATGGGTGATTTTTAAAGACAATGCCTTGCTTATTAATAGCCTTGGCCTTCAATCTATTATAGCTATTATTAGGTTACGTTGAGTTGATTTTGACCTAGAAGGGAAGATGGCGAGACTTGGTCTGTTCTACTTTGGACAGATTGTCAGGAGGGACTAGTTCATGAGAAGGACACCAATGTTGATAAAATTGGAGGGTCATCAAAAAAGAGGAAGCTCTGCAATGAGATGGATTAACACAACAATGGGTTCAGGCCTAACAATTATGAGGATGGTGCAGGTCTGGTTAGTGTTTTTTCTGTTGTGTACTGGGTCACAACAACACCTAGCAACAACTATCTTTATGGGAGCAGACTGCCTGTTCTTTTCTCCCGTAGAGTTGTTCATGGGTTTAAACTTTCAAACTCCAGGTTGAACCATAAGAGTTACCATTAAATCCATTATACAATTGTTGTTGTTGTTAGGTGCCATCGAGTCAGTACTGATTCTTAGTGACCTTATGCACAGCAGAATAAAACACTGCCTGATCCTGGGCCAACCTCACTAGTGTTGCAACGTTTGAACCCAGTAGAATTATTTTTTTTCTGGAAACCCTATATAGGTTTGCTGTGAGCCAGAACTGATTTGAAGACACTCAATAACAACAATTCTGAAAACAGGTCCTATTCTGTAATTGGGAGATTACCTTGTATTAATTTAGGTACTGATTTAGGAACCTTCGTAAACATTTCTCATTTAATCCTGCTTTGTGATGTCAATGCTGTGATGAGAAATCTTATGCACAGAGAAAATTATGTAATGTTCTAAGGCTGATACATTCATGAATGCAAGATTTGAGCCTATATCTATTAGACTACAGAGTTATTGATTACTATAGCATGCTGCCACATACATGTTTATTTGTCAAACAACAATAAACAGAAAAGCTCAAAGATAGCAGCACACTGGCCACATCCTAGTCATGGCTTTACAGAACCCAGATCATGTACAACATTTGATCAAACGAACAATTTTCTGGAATGTTGACCAGGAATAGACAATCTTGTAAAATGTGAGAGCAACTCTGACTGTAAGGAAGACTGAAACTTCATGGATCCACACAGCCATTCCAGTTGTTTGTCCTCCTCAACATATGGATGAAGCAGATCCAAACCATTGGCTGATAGTCTATTGTTGTCAATGGATTTGAGAAATAAACAAAATTCACACACAATCCTGCCCACAAAGTAATTGGAAGACTGCAAATTTGTCAATAAATAAATAAATAAATAAATAAATAAATAAATAAATAAATAAATGTCTAGATAAGGTTATCAATAAAATGGTAATGAACCAGGGGAATTTCCCTTGACAATGCTGTAGATGGAGTGACATTGCAATTAAATGCCTGGACACTATCTCAAAGAGTTGGTTTACTGGGACAGTGTTCTTTATGGTGGAGACAATGCCATTGTCTTCAGTATAGGTAATTCATTACATGCACAAGCAAATACAACTCATATTTTATACCATTTAAGATTTTTTTCAAACACAAATAAGATGTGAATCTTTATTCTGTTTTCAGCTCTACCACAGTACTAACTGTATGCCTTTAAGTAAGTTATCTTATCTCTCTAGGTTTCCATTTCTTCCTCTATAAGAAGAAGGTTGGGTATATGATCTGAAAGATCTCTTCCTGCTCTCCAAAGATGATGTTATTAACAAACTAGTGCCCTCTACAGGTAACTTACTTCATATTGTAAGGATACATAAAAGGGCTATTAGCAAATAGCCTAATGTTGTGAGTGGTACAAACAGTTTACAAACTCAGCTGCTAACCATTTGTAGACTTGTAGGTTCAAGTCTACCAGAAGTATCTCAGAAGAAAGGCCTAGTGATATTCTGAAAAAATCAATCATTGAAACCCGATGGACCACAGTTGCACTCCGACACACGTGGAGTTGCCATGAGTTGGAATCGATTTGGTGGTAACTGAGGTGGGGGATGCTTGGACTTATAAAACATCCAATATAATGTTTTATTATTCAATGGAACATGGTTTTGAAGCAATTAAAGCAGTTAGACGTCTTCTAGAGCTCATTTTACAAAGAATGAACATGAGGGTTATAAACTTTTCTGACTTAATGCAAGTCCCTTGATACACAAGTTTCGCAGTATTCAATAGTGACCTTTCCAAAACTCTCTCCCTTCCCCTTCTCAGCTAGCATTGGAACTCAGCATTTTCTAAATGTTCTGCTTATTCACTACCCTTAAGAGTTGATGAACTGTGAATTTTTCCATTAGAGAGGGAAATGGTTACCTCAACTTTGCCTGGTAATTATGTCAGCACCTCATTGTAAAGGTTGCTTTCTTGCATTGTTCCTGTTACATTCCAGAGGAAAATGTATGCATGTTCAATATCTGATTGATTCACTTTCGGCTCAAGGACTGCTACAATTTTTAATCATTCATGCAGAGATCTACTCAAAAGGTAGGACACTCCATTCGTTTCTCTATGACAAATAACATAGAAAAATTGTCCAGGAAAGCTTCAAGTAAAAATTGAGGCTGTTTAAGGCTATTTTCAAAAAAAATTTTTAATTGGCCAATGTTTTCACTTTTATTATTATATAAAAAAAAAATTGTTTATTGTAGAAAATTATAAATTCATGTAAGGAAAAATAAGAAAATAATAGCACCATGTTCCTACCCACCCCCCATAGACTACTACTGCTAACACCTGTGTGTATATCCTGAAAGCTTTTTCTCTCCACATATAAATATACATATACGTATTTTTACCAAAATGAGATCATGTTGTACATGCTGTTTGTAACCTGCTTTTTATAGTTAATTATCTCCATCTTTCTTTGCCAATAACTTTTCATCTTATCTAAAATCTAGTCTGTATTTACATTTTTACCCTGCTTGTCCCCAAAATGTCCTTTACAGTTGGATTACCCAGAGTGAGCTCAAAGAAAAGACCATACATCGCATCTAGTTATCATTTCATTGCCATGGGTACAATCCCCTCCATGTATCATCAACCAACCAAAAGGTATACTCTGCAAGCCTGCCCCCCAGTCATCAGCACAAAGCTCCTCTTTCTCTCTGAGTCTAAAATCCCCAGCTGCTCCATCTCTCCATGTCATCTTCTCTGCCTCCATCTCTGTCTGGTGTCACTCTTTCTCTGGGTAGGGTCACGCACTCCGCTCTTCTCCCTTGATGGTTCCAGGGACCTCTGCTCCTGGATTGCAAAGTCAGTTACACCCCTCCTTTGCTACAAAATGTCTACCTTTACATTTCCAACCCTCAAAATCAGTCCTGATAACAATTATTCATTATTGTATCACAAGAGACCTATCCCCATCTCCTTTCATCAGCCCCACCCAGAGAGATTGGATACTACTCAGTGGAGATTTTACCTTCCTCCACACCCTCTGGATGTAGGCTTCATCCTGAAAGCTTGTAAGCCAGTCACATCTTGCCTTTGTAGTTCCCTCTCCCCATTTTGGGTAGCCAATGTCCAAGTTGCCCATCCCTGTCAACTCTGTGTACTGAAGGGTGTGAATGATCCTCGCTGTAAAGATTTGTACCCTCTTTTGAGCTACGGCATCCATAGGTATAGGTCAAGTTCATCAAATTGTATCAGATTACTTCCTCTTCTTTCTTATTCTAGTTGAGCTCTGATCATCCAGTCATTGAAGCCAGGTCAATTGGGTATTATCTGCAAGTGTGGGTGTTCTTATGCATATACCTTCTCTTCTTATCAGCTACATGCTTCACTCACCACTCTAGTCCTCTGCAGCTATGTCACTGACTCTGGGCCCAAGAGTCCCCAGGTCTTGCCATACTGCTGACCAACCAGGTCTCCATCTGGGTTCACAGGAGTCTATTGAACATTATAGGGCTTAGCTCACAGCTTCATTGCTGTTTTTCCCTCACTTCCCCTTATCGGTGATGAGTGTGGTCACCAATCAGAGCGTGTATTCGCATTGAGTCTTAGTCTTGGATAGGGTTTGCACTGAGGGGACTTGACAACTTGCTTTGATGTCTCCTGGGTGAGCAACTTGTTTGTTCTTTTAGTAATCAGTCAGACTGCCTATATTGTTTTGTATTTTTCCTGTAGGTCTTTCTTTCAAGAAGTATCTTCTGTTCTTCTAGCCACTCCAG
>NW_006408675.1:3006223-3008684 GCF_000296735.1 Chrysochloris asiatica | reverse complement strand
ATTTTAGAAATGAGTTCCTAGTCTGATGTGTCATTGCAAAAGATTTTTTCCCATTCTGTGGGTTCCCTTTTTACTCTTCTGGTGAAGTCTTTTGATGCACCTAAGTTTTTAATTTTTAGTATATGCTACTCATTTATTTTGTCTATTTTTGTTTGTGTAATTTTCAAAATGTTTGGTAGTCTGTGTATGCCCTGAATTAGTGCCCTCACATTTGTCCCTAATTATGAAACTCCTTTTTGCAGGTTGAGGTTTTATGCATGTGTGTGTGTGTTTAAATGCTTTTGTTTTTCTTCTGATTTTATTCTTTATATACACCAGATTTTTAGAAAATTGCCTAACTTTTTGCTTTAGCTTTACCTATAAGAGATACTGCCTTAATTGTATAACAGATGGTCAATTGCTTAAATATAAAGCTTTTAGTCTAAAATGAAATCTGTAAACCTGTTCAAAAGTCTGGAAAGCATCTCTATTTTTCTTTCGCTTTCTCTTTCCTCTAGTCCCTTCAGCACAGCACAAAGGAAAATCAGTCAAAACTATGTAAGGGCCTGTGATAAGCTATACTCCCTATTACTGGGTTGATTCTGAGTCACAGCAATCCAGCAGGACAGAGAAGAGCAGCTCCTTAGTGTTTCCAAGACTGTAAATCTTTACAGCAGTAAACAGTTTCATCTTTCTCCTACAGAGCGGCTGGTAGGTTAAAACCACCATTCCTTGTGGTTAGCAACCCAATGTTTAACCTACCAGAGCATCATGTGATAAGTTATTGTTGTTGTCTAGTGGGGGAGTTGGACCATGAATTAGACCTCTAATTAATCATGAACATTACATGCTTAATTAAGTGTTGACAAAGATAAATGCTAGAAGGCACAGTATAGAATAAAAGGTGGGCGAAAAAGGGCCTAGCCTAGTATATGAGGAAAGTCTTCTCTGGGGAATGACATTTAAATTGGGGATAGTTAAGAAAGAGTATTCCAGGCAGTGAGAATAACATTAGCAAAAGTCTTGAGGTTTAAGAGAGGTTACTAGTATGATCAGGGTAATGAGAATAAGGAAGAGAATAGTTTGAGATAAAGCTGGAAAGTTAGGCAATGAGCAAACTCATTCAGATCCAATGGGTCAAATGAATAAGTCTGGACTTGATTATATGGGAAGTTGGGAGTCATTGAAGAGCTTAAGGTAGCAGAGAAACAAGATTAGATTTATGTCTTCCTCTGGTAGTGCTGGCTACTGCATACAGAATAGAGTGATGGTGGTGGTTATATGCTGTGGAGTAGGTTCTGACTCATAGTGACCCTGTATTGGGTTTCTGAGGTTGCAAATCTTTACAGGAGAAGAATGCTTCATCTTTCTTCCATGGAGTAGCTGGTAGATTTGAACTGCTAACCTTGCAGTTAACAGCTCAGCTCATACTCCACTATGCTACCAAAGCTCCATATAGAATAGACTAAAGGGGCAGAAATGGATATAGGAAACCAGTTAGAATGAAATTGTGGTTGTGCAGCTGAGAGATGATGACTACCTGGCCTAGGATCATGTTTGGAATCCATTTAAGAGGAGTGATATCACAGATAGCTAGCAGTTTAGGAAGTAGAATTTGTAGAACTTAAAGACTAACTAGGTAGAGGGAATGGAAGAAGGGAAGGGTCAAAGGTGGTGAATGTGTTAGAAATGTTTCTGTACCAGTAATTATAAACTGATTCAAGCTGATTTAAGTCTAAAAAGAAACCTATTGATTCAAGTGTAGGAAAAGTCCTGCAGATAGTCTAGGTGCTTCCGGCATGGCTAGATTCAAATGCTGAGATGATGTCCTTAGGAGTATTTCGCTTTCCACTGATGATATCCTTGGGAGTATTTCACTTTCCACTGCTTTGTCTTCTGTGTTAACTCCTTCTGGTATCAAGAAAGCTGCTGGCAACCCCAGGTTCATATCACCACAAAGTGGCAATTCTAGAAGAAGGAAAGTTCTCAATATTTTCTAGAAAAATCCTCAAACTGAGCATAATTGGAGGGACTATGGTGGCTCTGTAGCAAAAGCACTGAACTGTGAACCATAGGTCAGCGTTTGAGCCAACCAGCTTTAAGGCAGAAAGATGAGGTTCTCTATTTCCACAATAATTTACAGCCTCAGAAACAGTATGATTGGTTATTATGAGTTGGAACTGACTAGACAGCACTTAACAACAACAATATCACAGTTAATTGGCTAGACCTGGATAACATCTCCACCCCTGGGTAGACTCGGTCCCATTTGGAGTAAACAAATCAACAATAAGGGAAAAAATCTGAGGCGCTATTACCAGTAATTGGTCAACGAATACTAGGCAGGCAAGAATGATAGTCTTTATTTTATTTTATTTTATTACATTTTATTGTGAATTGAGTGATAGTTTACATGGTAGAACATCGGTTTTACACTCATCGTTTCATTGCAATTATTACAATCCCTTGCATACATCATCAT
>NW_006408675.1:2996555-3006123 GCF_000296735.1 Chrysochloris asiatica | reverse complement strand
CTCCATTTCTGCTTTTTTTTTTTTTTTTGGTTTTTGGACATACATAAAAATGCTCAGGAATATATAAACATTTAAGCAACCAAAGGGCACATTCTACAAGTCTGCCTCCTGGCCGCCAGCACACAGCCTTTCTCGTCCCATGAGTTTAGAGTCCTCAGCTGCTCTGTCTCTCCATGTCATCATCTCTGCCTCCATCTCTGATGTCCGTGCTTCTCTGGATAGTGTCCCACATTCCGCTAGTGCTCTTCTCCTTTGGTGGTCCTAGGGTTCTCTGTTCTTAGATTGTATGACTCACTACTTCCCTCTTCTTGTTACAAAACTTCTACTTTTGCAGTTGTGACACAAGAATGATAGTCTTTATTAGAGTTAAATTCTAGGATTTTTATGGATATAACTAAGTCAATGGTGGAGTCATTCACTGAAGGAAGAGTGTTGTTTTTAACTGCCGTCAAGTTGGTTCTGGCTCAGAAGGAAAGATCGCGAGTTTAGGTTTGCTCATGTGCTTTTTGAGACCTCTTAAAGTTCTTAATGCAGATGTCAACCAGGTAGTTAGATACATGAGTCTGAAGTTCTGAAGAAAGATCTTGGTAGTAGTTCAAGATTTGTTAGTGTACAGATGGTACTTCCAGCCTTGTATGTGGATAAGATCATCTGAAGAGTATGTCAAATGAGAAGATGACATTTAGCAGCTGGATAGAGAAGAAGGAGGAGGACCCTACAAAGCACATTGTAAAAGAAGCTCTGGCTAGGAGAAATGGGACTGTAAGATTCAAGAATGGTTCCAGAAGGAGAGAATGGAATGTTCAACTGTATGCCATGCCTCTAAGGGAATAAATCAGATGAGAACCAGAAATGTCTATTGAACATAGCAGCATGGAGCTCATTGATAATAGGCAGTGGGACAAGTTCAAATACAGAAGGGAAGGATCACTACCTTACCATCAGTTTGACATAGTATGATGGCTTGCATATGCTCTAATACTGGAAGTTATGCCACCAATATTTCAAATATTAGTAGGGTCACCTATGGTAGACACTTTCAGGGGAGCTTCTAGACAATGACAGACTATAAAGAAAGGCTTAGTGATCTACTTCTGAAAAATCAGCCAATGAATATGGTCTGATATAGTGCTGGAAGACGCTTGAAATTCACAGTAATCATAAACATGATCTTAAACATGGACCAGCAATCATGAAAATGATATAGGATCCACCAATGTTTTGCTCTGTTTTACATGGGATTGCCATAAGCGAGAGCTACCTCAAGCATATGGGGAACGACACCACAATTGTTGGAATACTGAAGAATGGTGGATAAAAGTTGCCAAAGATAACAAACTCTGTAGAGAAGGTTGCTACAAAGGAGCAGAGACTAATAGAACAATGGATAGTGGAGGAGATGGAAGTCAAAGGAGAATTTTTATTTTGATTAATTTTTTTTTTTTTTTGACAGAGAGACTTGAGCTATTGAGGGAGAAAGTTGAAAATACATAAGCTAAGTATAAGGATTTCTGGTGTGTCTTTGTAGGATAAGCACTGGATTGCTAACTGAATGGCAATAATTCAAACCCACCAGCCACTCTTTGGAAACCCTTTTCAGGGTCACTATGAGGAGGAACTGTCTCAATGGCACTTAATAGCAACAATAAGAGATAAAAGAAGTTGGGATCCAGATCACAGGTTGACACAGAAAGAGTTTGAAAAGGAGAAGGAACACCTCCTTCACAATAATTGGAAGGGAAAAGGAGGAATACCAAGACAGAAGTGTGTTGATCGAAAGGGCAAATATTGAGGTCATTTCTAGCTAGTAGTTTCTATTGTTCCTACAAAGTAGGAAATCACCTCATTTGCTTACAGGAATCTGAGGTTCAAAGAAATTAGAGAGACTTTGAGGCAGAGCAGAAACAAACTGAAAATAGGAGAGTTTAAGTGTACTAGTGCCTGTGACCCAGTGGAGGCTGGATTGGATTTAATCTGACCATTTGGTTAATTCCTCCAGCAGCACTCAGGAGCCTTTTTACCAAACCTGAGCCAATAGATAATTGTTCATCCGGATGTGATGTAAGAACACAGGAAGAAAATGATGGAAGAACAAATGTGGAATATATAAAGGACTGGCCATGCAGCCAAGATTGAAAGACTGTTATGGAAATGGAGGCATCCTAACCTATGCATTGAAAGATATGGGTTCTAGTCCCAGCTCCACCATTTATTAGTCATATGACCTTGTCTCTGCTTCAGATTTCCCATCTAAATTTTGGAAATAATCCTATCTTTCCTATTTACTTAACTGAGCTGTTGTCAGTTCTCTGTCACTTGTAGTGCTACATAAGTGTGAACTATATTAGAAAACAGACTCAAAGTATTTTTTCCCACTGTGGTAGAAAGTTGCTGTGGGCTGGGAGGTGGTTAGCTAAGAACTCATCACTGACTAGTGCTGATCGCCTGTGTGCTGTGCTTGGGTTAGGGAGGAAAGCAGACTTTGTATATTCTGCCTTTAGCTGTTGCTATTTACTAACAAGCTGTTCCTCAGCAGTGCTGTGGTTCTATTTTGTCATTTTTTTGTTTTTATTCCATAACAATCAAACCTCCCTGGATCATTCATGCACATTAAACATGAGCTGAGGGACACATAGCTTGAGACACTGAAGCATGGAGTGAAATCATAAAGGGATTTTCTCTGTGTCTCCCTAACATTTGTTGTTGTTGTTAGGTGCCATTGAGTCAGTATCGACTCATAGCGATCTTAGGCACAGCAGAACGAAACACTGCCTGATCTTGGGCCAACCTCACTACTATTGTCACATTTGAGTCCATCGATGCTGCCACTTGGCCAATCCATCTTGTTAAGGGTCTTCCTCTTTTTCTCTGGCCCTCCACCTTACCAAACATGATATCCTTCTCCAGCGACTGGTCCCTCCTGACAATATGTCCAAAGTATGAGAGATGAAGTTTGGCCATCCTGGCCTCCAAGGAGCACTCTGGCTGCACTTATTCCAAAATGGATCTGTTGGTTCTTTTGGCAGCCCATGGTATTTTCAATAATTTTCTCCAACACCATAACTCAAAAGCATCAATTCTTCTATGGTCTTCCTTATTCACTGTCCAGCTTTTGCATGCATATGAGGTTATTGAAAATACCATGGCTTGGGTCAGGCTCACCTTAGTCCTCAATCTGTTATCTTTGCTCTTCAACATTTTAAAATGGTCTTGTGCAGCAGATTTGCCTAATGCAAATACTTCATCAACATAGACCTTGCATTTTTAACCCTGTTCTCCTATTCTCTCTTCATTTCCCTCTCTTCATTAATCTCCCACCCTTAAAAACAAAATGAAACAAAAAATACCTTTTCTTCCCAAGGTCATCCTCATTTAAGTTAATGGTACCACCATTAACTTCAGGCTGCTCAAGCCAAGAGTCACCCTTGATTCCTGCCTTTCCCTTTTTTCTTGCTCTTGTCCAGACCATGAGCAAGTCTGATCGAATCTACTTCCAAGAGAAATCCACTTTTTAAACTATCTTTACTGACATTACCACTTCTAGCCACCATCATCTCTTTCTTGCTGGAACAACTGCAGTAGCCTGGTTTCCCTGCCCATAATCCATTCTTCCCACAATCCATTCTCTAGAGCCATCTTTTAGAAAAACATACATCAGATTTCATTCAAAATAATATTCAAATTCCTGTCTCCCATATTTCTGCTCTATGCACTACCTCATCCAAGTCACACTAGACCATCTTTGGTTCCCTGAACTTGGCAAACTTATGCTAGACTTAGCTCCTTTATCACAACTAGTTCCTCTATTTGGAATCTTCATTCCCCTGGCCCATATATGAATTTTATATATAGAATATCTATGAGTTGGAACCAACTAAACAACACTCAACAAGAACTCAGAGAGGCCTTTGGTGACCACTCAGCCAAAAGGAGAATGAATAATCTGATTCACAGAAACAAATTTTATCTTGTCCTTTCTTGCCTGCCTCTCTTTATTTATTTTTCACACTTGAAAAAAAAAATTCTCCTTAACCCATTTCTTGAGTCAAATTCATAGCATGTATTAAATATCACTTCATATTCCCTAGGCACTATCTTTGTGGCTAAATTATTGAAGTAAAACACCTCCCTCCCTCACTTTCTCTTTCCCTCTATTCCTTCTTCCATCCTTTCCTCCAGAGAATTAACTCATGATTGGTTGGTTGTGTGTTGTCCTCACATTGGTCTGACTCACACAACCCTGTATAGGGTCTCTGAGGCTATAAATCTTTACAGGAGCAGAAAGCCTCATCTTTCTCCTGAGGGACAGCTGGTGAATTCCAATGGCTGACTTGGCAGTTAGCAGCCCAACACATAACCCACTATACTACTACAGCTCCAATGAAACTCATAGGCTCCCATAAAGTATCAGAGTCATGTTTCTAAACCTAAGGGGAATTATGGCCTAAAGAAGCAAGCACTTAATTTGATGTACAAAGACTCAGAAGATTCTGTTGCAATTTGTTTCCCTCTTATTTATTTCTGAGCCTCAGTTTTCTTAGAGTTGAACTGACAATGAAAATTACAATTTTACAAGCTGTTGTTGAGTGACACAGTGAATCTACAACTATAATAATGATGAGTAAAAATCCGCCCCCAGACTTAGTGGCTTAACACAGCAACCATTTAATATTCCTCATTACTCTATGGGTCAACTTGGCACTTTTGCTAATCTGCACTGGGTTCTCATATTTGCAATCAGTTGGCCAGTCAGCTGGGGCTTTCTGGACTAGGTGACTCATCTCTGCTCATCTCTTGTCCCTCAGCAGGCTAGTCTGGGCTTGTCATTCTGGTTGTGTCAGAGTTCCAAGAGAGAAATCAGAAACCTGCAAACACATTTCAAGTTTCTACTTGTATCAAGTTTTCTACCATCCCATTTTCCAAAAAAAGTCACATGGCTCTGCATATGACCAAATGGCATGGATACTGACAAATACGAAACTTTGTGTCTAAAAATGCAGTCAACTTATTGCAATGGAATTAAGTAATAATGGTATGGTGTCTTGTCCAATGAAAACCCTTCTTCATTTCCCTCAGCAGTCTTAATGTTCTTTCTGCTGTGCTCCCATCATAGAAATCATTCTTAAATATTTATTGAATTCCTAACCTTCCCTAAATACTAAGTACCTGAGTGCTACAGACAGAACTCTAGGTGTGACAAAGACCATTACATTTTACTGGTAGGGGACAGAATGGAACAAGTAAGCACATGACAACATTCATGAGTCCACATAGTGATATGTGTTCTAAAAATACTGGTATGTAACTCCTTGTGAGCATGTGGGTCTCCCCCGATGTGGTGCCCTTGACAGCAGAACCTCATTTTTTAATATTTGCATCTCTGGAGCCTGCCAGAGTATTTGGCTGGTGGTCATGTGCCATCGAGTAGATTTTGAATTATAACCATCCTGTATAGGGTTTCGGAGGCTGTAAACTTTATGGGAGCAGAAAGTCACATCTTTCCCTTGTGAGGTGGCTGGTAGATTTGAATTGCTGAACTTTCCTTTAGCAGCCCAAATCATAACTTACTATGCTACCAAGGTTCCTTGTCTAGTTGTCTATTGTTGTTTTAAGTGACATCAAATTGGTTCCGACTTATAGTGATCCCATATAGGGTTTCCAAGGAGAAGCTGGTGAGTTTGAATTGCCAACCTTGTGGTTCAAACCGACCTTGTCTGATTGTTGTTGTTAAGTGTCAATAAGCAGGTTTCAATTGTCGACCTTGTGGTTGAGAGTCCAGTGCTGATTCTATAGCATCACACCGGAAGTCCATTGTTGTTGTTGCTAAGTGCTGTTGAGTCTTGTTCCACTCATAGAAACCCTGTATAGGGTTTCTGAGCATTGACTGGTAAGTTGAAACCACTGACCTTGCAGTTCAAACTGACCTAGCTGTCCAGTGCTTATCCTACAACAACACACTAGGACGCCGTTGTTGTTGTTAAGTGCCGTTGAGTTGGTTCCTACTAATAGTGACCCTGTATGTGGTTTCTGAGGAGCAGCTGGTGGGTTTGAACTGATGATCTTGTGGTTTATAGTCCAGCGCTGATCCTCAGAGCCACGCCATAAGTCTAGGACTCCATTTATTGTTGTTGTTAAGTGCCATCGAGTCGTTTCTGAACCATAGTGACTCTGTACAGGGCTTCCAAGGAGAGGCTGGTGAGCTTAAACCTTGCAGTTCAAACTGACTTTGCAGTCCAGAGTGCATTTTATTAAGTCTAAAAGTGGACAAGAGTTCTGCATACATCATGGCAGCGAGAGCTTTGGAGCCCTGAACTTTATCATGACATTAGTCATTTATTCATGGACCCTCATTCTTATCTACCCAGACTGTCCTCTCTCTCTGATGCTCCCTCTCAGAGATAAATCTCCATAGGAGTCCCTCCTCATATAGGTGTCTACCACTCAACAGTGATTCTGACCAATGGCTCCCACAGCATTTGCCTGTTACGGCTTCTCTCCTAATTAAAGAAGCCTTTGCTCCCCTTCTTCATGTCTTGTCACAGACAATTTTGGTGGCAAAGTCAGAGAGGACAAGGGTCACATGGGTCTGGGGGCTTATCTTTCTTCCGTTTGGGACAGTGAAGGGAGAAATAAATCATTCTGAAGGAAAAGGATCCAGGAAAGCTCTTCAAAACACAGCACATCTTTGTATTTGTTTTCTTAGCTGGGAACTACTAACTGCCTGAATTTTACTAAAATAGATATATGGAAACATGAATTGAAAAGATAATGGACATTTCTCATAAAATTCTTCAAGCTCCCTTGTGTGTGTGTGTGTGTGTGTGTGTGTGTGTGTGTATTCAAAAGATACTGAATAGCTTCAGAAACAGAAAATGGAGAACCAGGAACCTAATAGAACTAGGACCAGCACCAAACCATGCCACAAGACGTTTTTGCTGAAGATGGCGCCACTGGATGCTAGTTATTGGACATTGTTTCCTGCTAGTGCGGCTGCACTACTACCTTGGTTGCTAGGGGAAACGGCTCTGCGGCTCCGGGTGGGAATACCTGATTGGTTGAATTTTGGTCACCTGTGTACACCGCACCTGCCAATGAAGAGAAGAAAAGCTAGATTTCCCTGTTTCTAGAGTGGTAGAGGAATCCTGGTGTGGGGCTGTGGGTTAATGCGCCAGACTGCAAAGCCGTTTGAACTGCAGGGTCTGCGGTTGAAGCTCACCAGTTGCTCTTCGGAAACCCTGTATAGGGTCTCTATGGGTCAGATCCGACTCGACGGCACTTTAACAACAACAGAGTGGCAGAAGCCCCGGTGGTATAGTGGGTTAAACCTTGGGCTGTAAACTGTAGGGTTATTGCTTCAGGAGAAAGATGAGACTTTCTGATCCGGTAAAGATTTACAGCCTTGGAAACCCTACATAGGATCACTGACTGGGAACCAACTTGAGGGGACAAAACAACAGAGTGGACGTCAGGCTTTATCTGACCCCCAAGAGTCATGCTGTAGGAATACACTAAATGTAGAGAGGGGCTTTAGTTACTGAGTAGTCACAAACCTGAGAAGTAATTCCATCAGTACTTTTAAAAGCAAATGGTATGAGTAGGCATACTCCGCTGTGGTACTCCAGGATAAGTACTCAACCACTAGATCGATTTGAACTGCAGGGTTGGTGATTCAAACTCACCAGCTACTCCTCAGAAACTCCATACAAGGTACTTAACAACAATCCTGATATTCAACGAAGGAGACCTTGAATAACATTTAAACGAAGGGCCTAAACCAACTTGGTGAAGCAGGCATTCTTAATGACCAGAACTCTGAGTTCTTTTCCCCTTCTTTCCCACTGAAACAGCCCCTACTTCAGGGCTCCCTGGTCCAGCCATGATATTATAGGGTTGGCATATATTCCCTTCTTCTGTGGTTCATAGGCTTTTAACTAATCTAGCCCCATCCTTTCTTTATATCTGACAATACAAATTCTGGTATCTTGTATGATTGACTCAGGGCTGGCTGAATAGTCAACTCTTCATTGAAAACATCCAGGGTCTGATATTGTTGAAGGGGTAGTCTTTCTACAACATACTGTACTCTGAAAATATCAACAAACTAGCCACTGCTCCAGCACCTTAGAAATGTCAAAATTAAATGGGACACTCCAAGTTCACTCCTTCTCTAGAATGTATGTTCTAAGTTGTCTTTACATATGGTTTGGTTGCGTGAATATCATAGTTTGAACTCTTGACTACCTGATACATTTAATAAAATGTCCAGAATAAATCTACCATCATAATGTTTTGTTTCTTATAAACATATAACACTTAAGACATAGAGTCAGTAGTTAGGTAAAACTGTCTTTATTTGATCATAAATTTGCATACTCTCAAAAGATGAACTTAAAATTAATTTTGCTGGTTTCTGTGATATATTGAAATTTAAGAGATCAAGAAAAAAAGCATAATAGAAGCAGAAATATTTAAGCGAAGGCCCTCTGCTTCAACTTCAAAGCACAAGAAAGGAAAGGAGAAAAAGGTACCTGGAGAGTTGGGTGCCAGTTTTTGGCCCCACTTCTGTTTCTCAAGAAAAAAAAAAAAAAGGAATTAAGATTTATTGGAAAAGAGCTATGCACTAGACATGATTCAGAGATATTATCTCATTTAATTCTTACAACAATGAATGACTACTATTATTATCATCTCTATTTTATAAATGAAAAAATAAAAACACATTGTACAAGTGGTGAAAATGACTATTACTCCGTTCATAGAGAAGTTGGAGGTTAAAGTCAATCCAAAAGTGCTTCAGAAGAAATACCTGGTGATCTCTGTTTTAAAAATCAGTCATTGTGTGAACTCCTGAGCCCAAAGACACAGATGGAGCCACTGGGATTTAGAGCTAAGAGTGAAGTGGCCAGCTGGTCTGAAGAGGGGGAGGTGTGCAAGAACTCCACAAGTTGCAGATAATACCCATCTGACCTAGTTTGGATGGCTTTCTGACCAGGATTTGATCAGATGATGATAAAGAAGTTTGATACAGGGATCAAGCATAAATTGCTGCAACTTGATGAAATAAACTTTTGCTTATGGATGAAGTTGCCTTAAATTCCAACTGAAAGGGAAGGATTCTACATATCAAGGATCAAGCTTGCCTCCTCAGTAGACTGGGTTGATAGGGATGGGAGACTTAGACTTTGGCTATCAAAAATGAGAGGCTATACAGGCACAAAGTGGCTGGCTTACAAACTTTCATGAGGGTTCTTAGTGTCAGAATGAGGGGATAAGATAAAATTCCCACTAAATAGCTTTCCTCTTGTCCAGGTGAGTCTGGTGATGATGGGAAAGGATTTTTTGATTCAGTTGTGAGTAACTGTTATCAAGACTAATGGAGAGTGTCACAACTGTAAATGTAGTGGAAGTGTAACTAAAATGGGGGAGCAGTTAATTGGTCATTTCAGGAATAGAGAGCCTTAGGACCATCAAGAGAGACGAGTATCAGAGGGGCAAGGGATCCTAACTAGAAAAGCAGCAACAACAGAGATGGTGGCAGAGGTGATGGCATAGAGACACAGAGCAGCAG
>NW_006408675.1:2993772-2995705 GCF_000296735.1 Chrysochloris asiatica | reverse complement strand
CTCAATTCATGATAAAACTTTTAAAAAAGAAAATCAGTCACTGAAAGCCCTATGGAGCACAATTGCTATTACAACGCACGGGAAGTTGCTGGGATTTAGAATTGATTCAGTGACAATTGGTTATTTAGTTGGCCAAGTCAATATTCTATAGTACTCCAGAGTATGTTTTTCTTACTGCACAGAGAATATGTGTATTTAGCATCATCCAAATAGACTCAGCTCACTCAGAGTGGCTAAAGGCCAAATAAGGGGAAAATCAAGTTAGTAACCAGAGAAGCCAACAGTGCAATTCAGTAATCACCTCTCATTGACTCTTCTTCTTTCAACTCTTCACTGACACAATGCACAGAATAGTCATCTTCTGAGGTACTGCTTGTTCAACATTCAGGCTTTGGTTTATCTATTTTAGGCATCCAGCCATTTTACTTCTTTTCCACTTCCTTCCTTGGCGACCTATTTTAGAGTTTATGGTTGAAGTTTTGTGTTTATCTGAAGTTATTTGGTATTGAGTTTATGGCCATTGATGACTGGGACCTCATGTTTTCTCTGGTAAAAACAGCAATATAGAGGCACATAAGGAAAATAATTCTATTCTTCTTTACTGCCTTGTTCCTGCCTACCACTAGTGATCTGCCTGAATGATCTTAGGCCAAGTCAATTAACCTTTAAAAACCAAATTTTATCTACATAATAGAGTTGGTGGTCATCTTATAAGGTTGATGGCAGAGGATGGCCCCACACCATCTGTTCAGCCTTTGCTCTTTCCATGCTAAGAGTTTTGAGTCAAAAAATCAATGACAATAGAGATGGTGGCAGAGGTGATGGCATAGAGAATACTCTGGCTCATGAGATGAATAATTAATTACTCTTCTAAATGCATGTCCCAAAGAGAGATAGTTTATATGAGGGCATTTCAAAACATTCATGGAAAAATGGAGCTAAAAGAAAATGGAACTTGTTCACAAAACTTTTGAGCCCTCTTTTATAAGTGGTATTCTTCTGAATACCACTTGTAATTGATAAACAGCATCAATAGAGGTGAGATGAAACATCCCTGTCTACAGGCCCACTCTGCTTATGTCCCTTGCCACTTTCACCTACATGCTGTATTTAAAAGGTACTTTCTCAAAGCATTTCACTTCCAAATTGCATAGAGAGAAAGATTCACTTATAGCACGCTTACTCCCAGAGCATGGAGTTCACCCTGACCCAGAAGGGAAGGGCAGAGTAATTTGGTAAGTGAAGCTTGACCTGATCTCCTTCAGGTTTCAATCAAACCCCTCCACTCTCAAAACTCTAAAAACATCATGTGATATTCTCTAGGAAATATCCAAAACTGAGATATTAACTTACTGTTGAATTAAAGAAGCAAGAAGTTATACTTGGCTTCTCTCCTGCCAGAGCCCACTAATAGCCTTCCCACTGGGGGGCCCTTATTTGAAGCATGAAGTTGAAGTTGTGAACCTGAAAGTATTCTCTGGTTGGTGCAAGAGGAAGGTGAGTCTCTGGTGGCCATAGTGTGTGCAGAAGAATTTTATTTACTTTCCATAGAAAAATTAAGATGGAGCTAAATGATAGTTAAATGATTCTCTAGGTAGCAAGCGGGTATAACTTACTGTTATAGTTAAAACTCATATGTAACCCTCTTTTCTTGTAACTAAGGAATAACAACCTGTGATATGTAGATGATACAACCTTCCTTGCTGAAAGTGAAGAGGACTTAAAATATTTACTGATGAAGATCAAAAAGCACAGCCTTCAGTATGGATTGCATCTCAATGTAAAGAAAACAAATTCTCACCACTGGACCAATAAATAACATTCTTATCAACAAAAAAAAGATTGAAGTTGTCAAGGACTTCATTCTTCTTGAATCAACTATCAACACTCACGGAAGCAACAGTCAAGAAATCAAACGATGTATTGCATTAGG
>NW_006408675.1:2991821-2993442 GCF_000296735.1 Chrysochloris asiatica | reverse complement strand
AAAAAGAGGAAGACCCCCAGCGAGATTGATTGGCAAAGTGTCAGCATCAGTGGGCTCAAGTGTGGCAACAAATGTGAGGTTGGCCCAGGATCAGACAGTGCTTCGTTCTGTTGTGCATAGGATCACTGTGAGTCGGTACTGACTTGATGGCACCTAACAGCAGCAACAACAAAGGCCTGGGCTGTAGGGTTTGCATTGAGGCATCAATCAGAATTTTTAAGCCTTCAGTGATGCGAGGTTTCCTAGTGATAGTAGTATCAGTCGTATTACTAATAACCACAACCACATTAATAATAGTAGTATTACTAATAATCTCAACAATAATAATAATCTTATTGCTGTCACTGTTAGGTGCTGTTGAGTTGTGTCTGATTCATAGCAATCCTGTGAACAAGAGAATGAAACACTGCCCAGCATTGCACCGTTCTCACAATCATTCCTGTTTGTGTCCATTGTAGCAGCGACTTTGTCAATTCATCTTATTGAGAGTTTTCCTCTTTTAAAAGACACTAACCCTACACTTTACCAAGCATGATGCCCTTCTGCAGGGATTGGTTCCTGCTGATAACTTGTCCAAAGTATTTAAGATGAGGTCTCTCCCTCATCACTCTGAAGAGCATTCTGGATATATTTCTTCCAAGACAAATTTGTTCTTCTGGCAGTCCATGGCATATTCAATATTCTTTGCCAATAATATTTAAAGGCATGCACTTTTCTTTCATCTTCCTTATTCATTGTCCAGCTTTTGCATGCATATGAGGCAATTGAATATATAGACCTTGGCTTGGATGGCTTGGGTCAAGTGCACCTTAGTCTTCAAAGTGGTATCTTTGCTCTTTAACACTTTAACGAGGTGCATTGCAGAAGATTTGTCCAATGTAATATATCATTTGATTTTCAGACTGCTGCCTCATAGGTGTTGATTGTAAATTCAAGTAAAATGAAATCCTTGACAACTTCAAACTTTCTTCCACTTACTGTGATGTTTATTAACTCAGTTGTAAGATTTTCTACATTCTTTATCTTGAGGTGTAATGCATGTTGATCTGCATCAGCAAGAGCTTCAATTCCTCTTCACTTCCAGCAAGCTAAGTTGTGTCAATGGCATATCACAAACTTTAATGATCTTTGCTCCAAGAATAAGGCCCCAATCTTCATATAGTCCAGCTGCTCAGAATATCTGTTCAGCATACAGATTGAATAAGCATGATGAAAGTATAAAACTCTGATGTATACCTTTCTTTGTTTTCAACCCCTTGGTCTATGTACAGGTTCTATGTGAGCACACTAAACTGTTTTTGAATTCCAAATTTTTGCAATAGTATTCACAATTTGTTATGATCCACACAGTCAATGCCTTTGCATAGTCAGAAAGACACAGGTAAGCATCTTCTTCTTCTTCTGTTTTTTTTTGCTGCTTCCATGAGTGCTTATTGTAGATCAAAGTAAAATGAAGTCCTTGACAACTTCATCTTTTCTTCATTTATCATAATGTTACTTATTGGTCCAGTTACGAGGGTTTTTTGCTTTCTTTACATTAAAGCGCAATCCATATTGAAGGCTGTGGTCTTTCATCAGTAAGTATTTTAAGTATTGACTCTGTGTAGGGAGTCTGAAGAGT
>NW_006408675.1:2989520-2991421 GCF_000296735.1 Chrysochloris asiatica | reverse complement strand
AGTCCACAGCACCACACCAGGACTAGTAATACTTAATATGAATTAAGCATTTATTGTATTATGGGAACCGCCAGATGTTCTGTGTGTATTAAGTGTATTATGATGCTCACAATAACCGTGAGTTCAGTGACATTATTAATTGCATTGAATAAAGGAGAAAATTGAGGCACAATTAATAATAGGTGGAGTAAGGATCTGAATCCAGGAAATCTTATTCTGAATTCCACACATTTTAAATACACAAAAGACCTCCTCTGCTATATTTCCAGTTCCATCTCTGATCTGTGACTCTTAATGATAGTTCTGAGGTTGGTTCCTGCTAGGCAGTCTGAAGAGGCTACTACTTGTCCCTCTCCATTAATTAGTTCCATCTCAAGACCACCCTTCAACAGCTGCTCCAGTGGGATGCTGTCTGCCATCAGAAGATGCTTGGCTGTGGTGTAGTGAATTATTTAATGTCGTCCAGCCATAATCTGCAACTTCCACCAAACAATGTTTCTGCCATGTTGAGTCTGGGTAAGAGAAGGTGGAGGAAGTTAGTGATAAATTGACATAATTCAGTTATGGGTGTTAACAGAGTTAATTTGTAATTATAAAAACTTGAAACTCTAGCATCGGAATAAAAAGAACCATCTCAAAAGCAGAAGCAGGATCTCACGATCATCAAAGTAGAAGAGCCAGAAGTAGAGTGTGTCCTTTGGACCCCAAGATCCCTATACATTTAACCTCCTTGACCAGAGGACAAAAAGTTATGACACTGGAAGAGTGGAAGAGGAACAGCAGCAGCAGAACCAAGAACCAGAGCATGAGACAGAGTTTGGGGCTTCCTAGTCCAAGGAGTAAGTAAAGCTGAGTGCCTAACAGCCAAGAAGCTTGCTTGTAGAGGGTGTGCCACTAGGCAAGTAAGTGGGAGAGCTAGGTTTGCTCACCCGTGGAGTTATAACTGAGTGCCTTCAGCCTGAGGCTTAAGGGGGAATAGTATATCCTGTGGGCATGTATCAACAGCTGACTGGAACATCTGTACCCTGCGCATTTTCTGGTCTGTATCGTTAACTTCCCTAATAAACTCTTTTGAGTATGGTGTCTGAATTCTATGTGGCCATTGCAATGGATTATCAAACCCAGCAGACAATCAGAGTGTTGTGGGAGGAATTGTTTGGTGCCATCAATTTTTGCACTTACATGACCACTTCTTGTCATGGCTGCTGCTGCTGCTGTGTGTTGTAAAGGGTTTCCAAGGCTGTAAATCTTTATGGGAGCTGAAAGCTCTTGAACTGCTGTCCTTTGTGGTTATCAGCCAACGTGTAACCCACTACCAGAGCTCCTTCTCGTCATGGCTGCAGCCAATAAATGGTGACTTGGGGCATCCTTTCCTCTCAACAGCATTTTGTTGTCTTGTATCCCAGCATCTGTCCTCACATCTCTTCTTTTTATTATTGTTGCCTAGTTCTATTTTTGAAATCGTGTATAATTTTAATTTTGTTGCCATTTTGGTGAAAGTTTATAGAGCAAATTGGTTTTCCATTCAACAATTCATATACATTTTGATGTGTGACATCTAATGCAATCCGCACGGTACTCTTGCCACTTCCTCCCAGTGTTTGTTTCCAATTGTCTTTCTTTCTACCGTCTGGGCTTTATTCATGGGTAAATGCTACCCTTTTGATATCCTATGGTTGATTGTTCTAAGAAGTGCATACCTCCCTGGTATCATTATTCACCTTATAGGCTAGTCTAGTGTTTGGCTGAAAGTTGAGCCACAGGAGTATTATCAGTTCTAGTCCTGAAGGGTGTCTAAAGGCCTAGTCTTGGTGATTCCACCAGTCTCTATTCAACCAGTGAGTCAGATATTAACTTTTTAAAAAATGTTTTATTGTGAATTATGTGATAGTTTACACGGG
>NW_006408675.1:2967581-2987510 GCF_000296735.1 Chrysochloris asiatica | reverse complement strand
CAGGATGGCCAGACTTCATCTCTCATGCTTCAGACATATCAGGAAGGACCTGTCCCAGTAGAAGGACATCATGCTGGGTAAAGAGGAGGGTGAGTGAAAAAGAGGAAGACCCAAGGAGATGGATTGACACAGCTAGAGCAGCAATGGGCTCAAGCACAGCAATGAGTGTGAGAGTAGCGCAGGGCTGGGCAGTACTTTGTTCTTTGTGCATAAGGTCTCTATGAACCTGTACTGACTTGATGGCATAAACACATCAGTCTGCCAAGAAGTACAGACAGAATGCTGCTTAGAAGTAAGGATGGCAAGGTTTTGTCTCACCTAATTTGAACAAGTTATCAGGAAGACTTAGTCCTTGGAGAAGGTGATGCTGCTTGAGGTACAGAGTTGATGAGAAAGATTGACGCAGTGACTGCAACAATGGTAACAAACACAGGAACAATATGACAATGGTGACAGACCAAGCAGGGATTGGTTTAGTTATACCTAGGTCACTATGAATCAGAACAGACTCAGTGACACTTGACAACCTCCACAATATCATCACACCTTTATCTCGTGGTCTTTTAACTCTTTGATTTTATGAACAAATATGTATTTTGTTGTTGTTGTTAAGTGTTGTGGAGCCAGTTTCGACACATAGCGACCCTGTATAGAGTTTCTGAGGAGCGACTGGTGAGCTTGAACTGCCAGCCTTGAGGTTCAAACTGACCTTGCAGTCCAGCGCATTAACTCAGAGCACTATACCAGGACTCCATCTTGTTTTGTTTTGTTTTTTAGTTTATATTTATTTGATTATCAATGAGGCTTTTTTTGGTAGTTCTTTCTTGCTGCTTTCCTGTGCCAGCCTTTTCTTTTAGGAGTTGTTCTGAATTAATCCTAACTCCTTCTGTAATCGGGATGCTGTTGTGTTGTTGTTGTTGTTGAGTACTGTTGTGTCAGTCAGTTCATTGACTCATAATAACCCTGCGTTGATTTTCCCAAGAGTAGCTGGTGGGTTTGAACTCTGACCTTGTAGTTAGCAGCCTTGTGCTTATCCAACAGCACCATGCCAGGACTCCTATAATAATAAGGATATTAATCCTTTATTTATTACATATTTTTCAAATCTCTTTTCCAGTTTGTCCTGGGTCTTATAGTTTTGGTATGTACAAAAATATTTTAGCATTTTTGTTATAAAATTATGAATATTTTTCAAATGCATCAATTTCTTTATTGTTTCTTGGAAAAGACTCCTAATCCAAAATCATAGGCATATTTCAACCTAGTTTATAGTTTAAATTTGTATTTAATTCTTCAGTCCATCTGGAATGTATGTAAATATATAATGTGAGCTAAAGATTCAACTTGAGTTATGGTGTTGGAGGAGAATATTAAAAGTACCATGGACTGCCAAAAGAACAAACAAATCTGTATTGGATGAAGTACAGCCAGAATGCTCTTTGGAAGCCAGGATGGCCAGACTTTGTCTCACATACTTCGATGTATTATCCAGAGGGACCAGTCTCTGGAGAAGGAAATCATGTTTGGTAAAGTGCAGGGTCAGAGAAAAAGAGGCAGACCCCCAATGAGATTGATAGGCACAATGGCAGCAGTAGTGGGCTCAAGTGTAGCAACAGTTGTGAGGTTGGCACAGAATCAAGCAGTGTTTTGTTCTGTTGTACATTGGGTTGCTATAAGTCAGTACCAACTCGATGGCACCAAACAATACAAACAAAAGATTCAGTGTGTTTTTTTCAAATGTTTAAACATTTATCTCAGTGTTATTTATTTTTAAAAGAATGCATTTCCCGTCACTGATTTATCTTCCTTTGTATTTTAATTACTATATATGTTGTTGTTCAATGCTACCAAGTCAACTCTGACTCAGAGTGATCCTGTAGAGGAGTTTCTAGGATTTGAACCACCGACCTTGCTGTTTAAACTGCGCAGTACTTATTCTACAGTGCCATACTATATATTGTTGTTAAGTGCAGTCCAGTCATTTCCGGCTCATACCAACCCTGTATAGGGTTTCTGAGGAGCTGCTCGTGAGTTTGAACCACTGCCCTTGAGGTTCAAACTAACTTTGCTGTCCATTGCATAACCACACTAGGACTATTATAGATGTATGGATTTAACTCTGGGTTTTTTAATCCACTTCCTTTGATGCGTTCATTCTGATTCTAGTTCCAGGTTCCTCCCATCTCCACCTCATGATAACAACAGGCACTCTGAGAAAAATCACAATGTACTGCCATCTAGTTGGTTCTGACTCCCGTTAACCCTGTATAGAGTTTCCAAGACTGTAAATCTTTAAGGGAACAGAAAGCCTCATGTCTCCTACAGGGATATTTATGTGTTTGAACTACTGGCCTTGCAGTTAACAGTCCAGTGCTTATATTACAGCACCATCAGGACTAACAGGTAGACTTCCCTATCCCTTCTTATCTCAGCATCCTTCTCCCTCGGGTACCAACAGAACTTGTAATAGGACCTAATGCTTCTATACTTGTTTTACTAGAGGTAGGCTGGTTGATTATGTGTCGTGTAGACAGTTCCAACTTATAGTGATCCTGCATAGAGTTTCCAAGGCTGTAAACCTTTACGGGAGTCAAAAGCCTTGTCTTTCTCCTGGGAAACAGTTGGTAGTTTTGAACTGCTGATCTTGAGGTTAGCAGCCCAATTCATAACCACTATGCTACCAGAGAGGAACCTGTATTCTGTGTCCCAAATCAGAACATTCGGCCTGCAAAAAGATGCTTCCCTCAATCATGTGAGTGTGCTTGTGTCTCAGGGCTAGTTCTGTGTATCGCCTAGTTGTCAAACCAGAGAACCATATTCTAGGTATAACTTTTGTTCTTGAATAAAGAGAGCATCTTTTATCTGAAGTTGACCTAGTGACTTCTCCCCTTTCTAAGTATTCTCCCTTATTCCAGAAAAGTTTTGCTTAATTCAGTGTAAAGTTCTGTAGAGAAAGCTTTTCAATTTCCAATTCCTTTTAAGGTATTCAGTTTATAAGGAAATATGGAAATACATGAGAATTTAAGGCCTAAGAAACTGCCTATGTAGAAATTGAACATTGTTCTGTGGTGTCAGAGACCAAATCCACTGTTCTTTTAATCCCTATGAAATATCCATTACTGTGCTATTTATATAGTCTGTTCAAGTCACTTGAAGTCATAAAATGTTACAACTGGAATTGCCCAGGGAAATTTTCTAGTTCACCATTCTTGTTCTTTCATATGTGAAAATTGAGGCCCAAAGAGTTTATGTGATCTGACCACTGTCCTCACCCTGTTGCTTAATACTGAAATGTAATTAAATTAAGCAATTAAACTTCTAGTGATTGTATTGAAATTTAAAACTTATGTTCATGTGTTGAAAGTGGAACAGTCTTTTTTTAAAAACTTTATTGTGAATTAGAGGTTTACAAAACAGTCATCAGTTTTCCATTTGACAAATCATATACTTTATTTCATTTCAATGATTGTAATCTCTTCTATGTAACCTCAATTACATTCTTATTTCCATTTAACCCTCCTTATCAACCCTTCTGTACTTTGTCCTTAGGTAAATGTTGCTGTTTTGATCTTGAATAACCATTAATCATTACATGGTGATCCTATGTTAATAATGTTGTTGTCCAACCTATATACCTATCTACTATTTGGCTGAAAATTGAGCCATGAGGATGAGTTCAATTCCATATCTGAAGGGTGGCCAAGGGTCATGGTCTCAAGTTCCTCCAGTCTCTTTTTGACCAGTTTTGGATTTTGTTCCACATTTTCTCCCACTCTATCTGGGACTTTCTAGTGCGTTCCCTTTCAGAGCAGTTGGTAGCCTTGAACCATTTAGTTCTTTTGGTCTCAGGGTCTTGGAGACTGATGTTCATGTGTTCCATTTGTCTACCTGTCTAATTGATTTCAAGTGTGTTCAGTTTTCAACACTCTTTTGTCCTCCACACAGGGAAACACTAATTAATACTTGTATCTTAGATGGCCACTCACGTACTTTTAAGATTCCAATTGTTGTTGTTAAGTGCCATCAAGTCAGTTCTGACTCAGAATAATCCTGTATGATGGTTTCCAAGGAGCAGCTGATTGGTTTGAACCACCAACCTTGCAGTTAACAGTCCAGTGCTTATACTACAGAACCACACCAAGACTTCCAGTCACTACTCACAAAAGTAAGGTATAGAACATTGTCTGACCCTGGTGTTCCCTGAGACTGTTGTTGTTAAGTGCCGTCGAGTCGGTGCAGACCCATAGCGACCCTGTACAGGGTTTCCGAGGCTGTAAATCTTTACGGGAGCAGAACGCCTCATCAGACTATATAGTCTTAAATCCCTAGATCCAGCAACTCATGGAACAGCCTTTTGAATTAATTAATTCCAATAAAATTTGATTAAAATATGTCTACTACAAATAGTTAATAGCAAATACTTTCCCCACTCTTTTTCTGTATTTCTTTTTATACTATTCTCCTCTATCTTATTTCTTTCCTCCTCCTTGTTTCCCCCTTGCTCTGGAACCTCTCCTTCCAGAAACAAAATTTGTTTCACAGATATCTTATTGGAGCCCCCAAATTTATCTGACTCTAATAAATGTGCCTCTCTTTTATAGGGTGAAATCATTCTATAGCTTCTTTTACCAATCTGTGTGGTTCTACATCCTAGAATTCAAGCAAGAACAAGATAAAGTGAAGTAGGCTAAACCAAAATAGGTCATGGTCCTGGAGAAAGAGAATCTAAGATTGGAAACTTCTAACTGACACCTTCAACAAGCTGGATTTGCAGCCTTTTTCGAAGACACCAACATCTTCTCCCACACACTCCAGACACCTTTGAAAAGAAAGATCATGATATCCATTTGCTAAGACAGAAAAGAGAACCCACGGGACTTCTGGCGAACAGAATTGGAATAATTATGATAATGGTTAATGCATACATTTTATTGGTCTTATTGTGGCATTCTTTGATTTAATCTAGTTAGTTCTTTAATCAATTATCTTTAATAACTGGTCATTTGAAATAAGACCTCAGACCTTGACACTACCCTACATCTAACCATATGGTTTCCTCATGACTGTCCATCTGCCTTTCCATGTTTCTGCTTGCTGTCATCCTGAGTGCTATACTTTTCATATTTTCTATATGTTTTTATTGCATCTATGAACTTATATAATTCCTTGAGTGGTGCAAGTGGTTGGTGTGAAAAGTTGGAGGTTCGAGTCTACCCAGAATCACCTCAGAAAAAAGACCTTGCTATCTACTTCTTAAATATCATGACTAGAACCCCAGTGGTTTTGTATTCATATGATGTTGTTGTTGTTGTTAAATGCCATTGAGCTGATTCCAACTCATTGTGACCCTATATAGGTTTTTTGAAGAGCAGTTCGTGGGTTTGAACTGTTGACCTTATGGTTCATAATCTGGTGCTGATCCTACAGCACCACACCAAGATATATAATTTTAATTTGAGTGTTTTTTTAAACATAATAAAAATGGTTTTATATTATGTCTAAGATTGTCTTCAAAATGATAAGATTAGAAAGAAGGTACAATGGAAACAAGACGAATCAAGATGGAACCTGGGTGACAGATACCTAGGTAGAGATGATAGTAGTGTCTTCTTTTGTATGTGTTTAAAATTATACATATTAAAAAGTATTAAATATTGCATGTAATACTTTGGGACTTTTTAAACAGAATATTTTATTGCTAAGCTTCATTCACCACTACTCGTCTGTCATGTTGCATGTTGCTGTGATACAGGAAGTTATGTCACCAGCAGGTCACCCATGCTGGACAGGTTTCAACAAACCTTCCAGACTAAGATAGACTAGGAAAAAGGAAAAGCAGACTGCTTCATAATGTTAGCTACTGAAACCTTATGAGAAGCAGTGGAACATTGTCAGATATTATATTGGATAATTAAAACCAGAATATTCTTAGATATAGTGCCAGAGGATGGGACCCTCAGATTGGAAGGCACTCAAAATATTACTGGGGAAGAAGTGCCTCTTCAAAGTAAAGTTGACCACGTGACACAAATGGAGTAAAGCTTTCGGGACCTTCATTTACTGATTGGGCATGTAATCATTAGGGCTTTATGTCAACTTGACTAGACCAGGATTTCCAGAGGTTTAGAAGTTGGGATGTGCTTATTCCCATAGTGATGAAAACTAATTTAGGCATAGTTAATTCTATGGTGAGTGGCTATGAGTAGTCAATCAATTGAAGGGATGCTTCTTTGGGGGTGTGGCCTACTCCCAATATAACAGACACATGGGAAAGGCTCTCTCTCTCTCCTGCTGGGGACCTGGGACTCTGTAATTCTAAACCATTTCCTTGATAATAAGCTTCTTTCTTGCTATATATAAGTTTACATATATATGTTTCACCGGTTTTGCTTCTCTAGAAAAACCAGCATAAGACTTGTGGTACCAATAGACTGGGGTTCTAGAGAAACAAGACCATAAGGATGAGTTTTTTAAAATCGATTCTCAAGTGTGACTAGTTTTAAAGGCACTAATGTCATGGCTGATCCTCACTTGATAGGAATCAACCTTGGACTGATTTCCTCTAGACAAGTTCTGATCATTAAGCCAATGAAGCTTGTCAAATAGGTACTACCTGCAAGTTTGGGCATTTTTGTGAATCTCCCACCGCTTCATATCAGCTGGACACTTCACTCAATAGCCTAGGGATTAGTGAGCTGAAATGGACTGGGGTGGCCACTTTGAATCTGGCAGTTGTATGATGGACTATGCCAGGAGCAAAAAATTCTAGAAAATTGGTGTTACATTAATTTTCAAAAAGAGCATTTAAAGATCTATCTTGCAATGTTGTCTGTGATAAGATACTATCCATATGCTTACAAGAAACCCAGAAGTCTTGGTAGTCTTGTGGTTATGTGTTGGACTACTAATCACAATGTTAACAGTTTGAAGATATCAGGCATTCTGTAGGAGAAAGATGAAGCTCTCTGCTCCTATAAAGATTTAAAGCCTCAGAAATTCAATACAAGGTTGCTATGCGATCAGATAACTTCCACCACCACCACAAGAAAGACCATTTAATACTTTCATTAATCAAATGTACTCACTAACCACTAAAGCCAGTGATGATTAAATGAAACCATTCTACCAACTTCTTTAGTCTGAAATTGATCAAACATGCAATCAAGATGTATTGATAATTACTGGTGATTAGACTTCTAAGGTTGGAAGCAAAGAAGAAGGTTCAGTAATTGGAAAATATAACATTGGTGATAGAAACGATACTGAAGATCACATGATAGAATTTTGCAAAACCGATGATTTATTTATTGCAAATGTGTTTTTTTCATTTTTTCAACACATATGGAATCAGACTGACTAGCTGTGGGAAAAGAAGTGGAAAAGCTCAATATCATTAGTCACAACAAGGCCAGAGGCAGAGACTGTGGATTATCACTTGCTCATATGCAAGTTCAGGCTGAAGCTGAATAAAATATAAACAAGTTCATAAAAGCCAAAATTTGACCTTAAACATATCCCACCTGAATTTAGAGATCATCTCAAGAGCAGATTTGAATGCATTAGACACTGATGACTGAGGATTAGAAGAGCCGTGGGATGACATCAAGAACATGATACAGGAAGAAAGCAAAAGGTCTTTTTAAGACAGGAAAGAGAGAAATGAATGTCAGAAAATACTCTGAAATTTACATTTCAGTTTAGAGATGCTAAAGGAAATGGATGAAATCAGGAAATAAAAGAGTTAGGCAAAAAATTTCAAAGGGCAGCTCAAGAAGACAAAGTCGAATATTATAATGAAATGCACAAAGACCTGGAGCTAGAAAACCAACAGGGAAGAACCCACTCAGCATTTCTCAAGCTGAAAAAACTGAAGAAAAAACTCAAGTCTCAACTTGTGATATTGAAGGATTCTATGGACAAAATGGAGTCCTGGTATGGCACTGTGGGTTAATGTGCCAGACTGCAAAACCATTTGAACCGCAAGGTTGGCGGTTCAAGCTCACCAGCTGCTCCTCGGAAACCTTTTACAGGGTTGCCATGGATCACAACTGACATGATGACACTTCACAACAATAACAATAGCATGGACAAAATATTGAATGATGCAGAAAGCATTAAAAGAAGATGGCAGAGTCACTGTACCAAACAGAAATGATCAATGCTCAACTATTTCTAGAGGTAGCATATGATCAGAAGGAAAAAGTCCAAGCTTCACTGAAGACATTGGTGAGAAACAAAGATCCAGGAATTGACTGAATACAAATTGAAGTTTTCCAATAAATTGGTATAGCATCGGAGGCACTCACTTATCTATATAAAGAAAACACTTTGTCAACTGATTGGAATTGATCCATATTTGTGCCTATTCCAAAGAGAGGTGACCCAATCCAAAAAAATTTTGCTGAAGATAATTCAAAGACTGTTGCAATGGGAACTGCCAGAAATTCAAGTCAGGCTCAGAAAATAATGTGGAATGAGGGATATCATTGTTGAAGATGAATCTTGGCTGAAATCATCAGGTTTGAAGGAATACTCATAAACAACCTGTGATATGTAGATGATATAACTAACCTTGCTTGCTGGAAGTAAAGAAGACTTAAAATACTAATGAAGATCAAAGACCACAGCGTTCAGTATGGATTGTTCCTCAATGTAAAGAAAATAAAAATCTTCACAATGAATACCAGTAAATAGTATCATGATAAGTGGAGAAAAGATTGAAGTTGTCAAAGACTTCATTTTCCTTGGATCCACATTCAACACCCATGGAAGCAGCAGTCAAGAAATTAAACAATATATTGTATTAGGCAAATCTGCTGCACATGACCTCCTTTAAGTGTTGAAAAGCAAAGATGTCAGTATGAGGATTAAGATTAACCTGACCCAAGCCAAGATATTTTCAATGTCTCATATGCTTGTGAAAGTTAGACAATGAAGACTGTAGAATAATTTGAGTTATGGTATTAGAGAAGAATACTAAATGTATCATGAACTGCTAGAAGAACAAACAAATCTATTTAGGAATAAGTACAGTCAGAATGTTCCTTAGAAGCCTGGATGGTGAGACTTTGTCTCTCATACTTCGACCATGTTATCAGAAGTGACCAGGCCCTGGAGATTGGAATCATAGTAGGTAAAATTGAGGGTCAGACAAAATGAGGAAGACCTCCATTGAGATGGATTGGACAGTGGCAGCATCAATGGGCTCATGTGTAACAATTATGAGGATGGTGTGTCTTTCTTTTGTGCTTAGGGTCACTTAGACTTTGAGCTGACTTGACAGTGCCTAACAATAAAAAAAAAAAGATTCAGCTATGTTGTTACACATTTTTGATTTCCTGGTGTGGCACTGTGGGTTAATGTGCAAGGTCAGTTTGAACCACAAGGTCGATTATTCAAGCCCAGGAATTACTACTTGGAAACCCTATACAAGGTTGCTATGCATCAGAACTGACTCGATGACTAAGGTGTGCTTGACCCAATGCATGGTATTTTCAGTAACCTTATATGCATGCAAAATTTGGACAGTGAATAAGGAAGACCATAGAAGAATTGATGCATTTGAGTATGGTGTTGGATGAGAATATTAAAAATACCACGAACTGCCAAAAGAACCAACAGATCTGTGTTGGAAGAAGTACAGCCAGAGTGTTCCTTGGAAGCCAGGATGGTCAGAATTCTTCTCTCATACTTCAGACATATTATCAGAAGGGACCAGTCACTGTAGAAGGATATCATGTTTGGTAAAGTGGAGGGTCAGAGAAAAAGAGGAAGACCCCAAATGAGATGGATTGGTACTGTGGCAGCAGCAATGGGCTCAGGGGTAGCAATGATTTTGAAGTTGACCCAGGACAGTGTTTCATTCTGTTGTGCATAGGCTCACTATGAGTCAGTACTGACTCAATGACACCAAACAACAACTCATTTAATATAACAACCTTTATAAGATTGGCAGTGTTATCATCTCTGATTTTACAGATGAGGAAATGGAAGCACTTAGAGGTTAAATAACTTGTTCAGGGTCACACACTAGCAAGATGTGTAGCCAGAATTCGAACCTGAAAAGTCAGACACCAGAGCCACCATTCTTAATCACTATCTCATATGACCTAGAATACAATCATGTGGAGCAGATTTTCCAGTCTTATTCCTATCCAATTGTAGATTATCCATTCTTTACAATAATTCAACTTGCAGAAACTCACAGTCCATAGACTGGTAGCCTATATTTTGAATAAGGATACTAAGATTAAGCATTATAACATTGATAATCATTTAATACTTGAAACATTCTTATTTTTGGAAGACTCTCTAGGTGGGGCAAATGATAAGTGCTTGACTACTAACTGAAAGATTGATGGTTCAAGTGCCTGTGGAGCACAGTGTGGTTCTAATGTATATAGTTCACACTTTGAGTTATAATGGAATCTAAAGCCAATGGTTGGTTGCTTGGTTGGTTATAATAATGAAGGAGCCATACTGTGTGTGCCCTAGAGTTCTCTCTGCTCGCTGTGCATGATCCAATTGAGTCTGAAGTTCTGATTTCCTCCCCCTCCAGCCCTCATCACCCCATAAAATCACTTACGAGATTTGAGCTCTCCCAAACCTTTGTTTTTTTCAGTGGTCTAAGAACTGGAATTGTATTACTTTCCTGGGTTGTGTCCTCACCAAGAATGTTGACTCATGGAAAAGGAATTTAGGTGAAAAGATGATGCTTAAATTCTAAGGCCACAATGCCAGAAAAATCTTATTTACCAAGTTGAAATTTATGTAATCAGAAAACTAAAGACACTTTTTACTTCCAAAAATGTTATTGCAACCAGTACAATAATTCCCCCTAAATGAATGCCAAAATACTTTCCCCCTAGTCTTTTTAAATGCTTTGAGTTAAAAGAAAATGTCCTCTTGAAATGATGCAGGTAATGCCAAAATATAGTGTGCCAACTATAGAGAGGAAGCCAAAGGAAAGAAACACATAAGCTGAGATATACATCATGGGGAAGAGGAGGGAAGAACTAGCATTCTAACCCATAGATACAATTTTAAGGTCCATGAAAACATTTTGCTTAATAAATATTTCAGTACAGAATCCAAAGCAATGGTAGAAAGTTGTGGTATTCTGTTGTTTTGCTTTTTTATGTTGGAGAGAGAAAGTGTGAAGCCTATTATGCTTTCCTTTTCACATACTTTGTTGCTGTTGTTAATTGTCGTCAAGTAGGTTCCAACCCTTAGAGACCCTGTATAGGATTTCTGAGGAGCAGTTGGTGAGTTTGAACTGCCAACCTTGTGGTTCAAACTGACTTTGCAGTCTAGTGCTTTATCTTGCAGTGCCACACCACACTTTAAGAACTCCACAATTTAAGGCCAAGGAATTTGTTATAGTTTAATAAAATCAAACGCAATTAATGGATGCAAATGTATGAAAAGGGACCACAAATCATCCCTTAGACTGAGACATTTGGGTAGCCAGTAATGAGTTGGAAGATAAAAGATCATGTGACTGCCCAATATAACTTTGCTCCTTTTCTTAAAAGGAACCAAAAATTGTGTTCTTAAAAATAAGTCTAAATACCATTGGAGTGTTACTGGATTCTATGAAGAAGTCTGTTTGATCACTTTGCTGAACTTCTTGGAGTGGGATTTCAGGCAGAGGCAAATGCTCTGGTCAGACCATGTGGATAGGTGACAGATGGTGGATTTTCGCCTTTCAACACATAACCGTAACCTTATGCACTGTCTGAGTTTATTTTCAATTCCATACATAAGGGCTTATTGTTTATAAAAAGCCATTTCCAGGAAAACATTCTCTGTGTGTGTGTCACCCAGTGTCGCTTCCCAGGCTGCCCAATGACCATAAGGATTCCAAGACCCAGAGCCAAGTGTCAAGAGCCAATAATAGGGGACTTGAAATTTCCGGTCCTTGTTACTATATATATTAGTGTCTAGTCCCAGATACATTCACTTATAATTTGCAGCCTTCCTTCTACTTTCTCACCTGGAAGAAAACCATGCTGACCAAGGCTCCCCACTTGTTATAAGAGGAAAGAAGAAAAGAAAAATGTATCCCACTTGTCAGCTTCCTATTTCAAGGTGGAAACACTCAGTAATTTATGCTGAAAGGAAAAAAAAAGCTACACCTACCCTCGACTTATGAAATGCATAAACATTTAATTGTTTGTTTGTTGTGTGCCATCAAGTTGATTCTGACTCAGCAAACATGTATTGGGCTTCTGAGAGCAACTGGCGAGTTTGAACTGCCAACTTTGTAATCAGTAGTCCAGTGCTCATCCTATATCATCACACCAGGGCTCAAAAACTTAATAGACAATTCTAATTTTATTCTTGGTACTATGTTCCTGCTCTAAATCAACTCTTGTCTTTTCTTTGTCCTGAAGCTAGTGCATGTTGTTGTTGCTGTTAAGTGCCGTCAGTTCCAACCCATAGCAACACTGTATAGAGTTTCCAAGGAGTGGCTGGTGAGTTTGAATCACCGATATTATTGTCCGATGCTTTGTCCCACAGTGCCACACCAGGACTCCTAAAGCAACTGAATGGTGGTGGTGATGTGCCATGGAGTCGATTCCAGCTCATAGTGACCCTGTATAAGTTTCCAGAACTATACATCTTTATGGGAGCAGAAAGCCTCATTTTTTTACCCCCCATGAAACCACTGGTAGTTTTGGTATTACGTTGAGGTTGAAGCTAATGAATACAGGCTCTCAATTCTTTCTGGGACTGTGTCATCCATTGGGCACTTCAGATAGATTGGGATCAACACAGGGGTATGAATTTACATTTGTTTAAATGCTATCTCTAAGACTCTCCCTAAAATGTGCGACAGAAAAAAAGCCCTCAGATCCATGAATGCCAGTTTACTTTGGGGAGAAGATGGATAAAACTAAGTTTGGTCTCAAAATAGACTGAACACTTTTAGTTTTCTGACAGCATTTGGTGGCAAGCCTGTTCGAGAACACCATCTTGAAATTCCCCATTTGTGTGCTGTAGATAGCATATCATCTGGGCACACCCAACGCTTCCAAAGCATTAATCACCGAGGCACACCTGGCATGGAACAAAGGTGTGAGGAGAGAAAGAGAGCTTTGGGTGGACCCTTTACTTTGTGTTCTCTACATTTCTATCTATTTGCTTATCTAACAATTTACCACATTGCTAATGAGAAAGACCCTGAAGTACAATGGTAAGAGCATGGTGGACTTGATACAGAATCTCAGTTCTGCCATGACCACAGATAAGTTTCTTAATATGTCTGAGTCTCAGTTTTCTAATGATGCAAACCATGACAGATCCTAGCATAATACCTGAATATTTGGGAACTAGGACTCTTCAGCTCTCATTCCCACCTGTTCCTTCTCACTGAAAATTAACAAGAAAGATGCATACCATAGAAAAGTAATCCATGAGATCAGAATGTAGCATTTACCTAAGGACAAAATCCAGAAGACTGGGGAAAGAAGGATACATGGAAACAAGAAAAATAGGAAGGAAATGGGATAAGTGATGTTACAGTGAGGGGCTTGCAATAGAGATGAAATGAAGTGAATGATTTCTTGACTGTAAAACGGATGATCTTCTCTGTAAGCAACTCAATTTACAGCAAAAAGTAAAAAATAAATATATTTAAAAAAAAAGCCAGTAGAAAATGTATGAAAAATTCTCAGTTCCCACACCAGGAACCCAAAGATGTAGAGCTTTAAATTACTATATTTTATTATTACTATTTGAAAAGCTTTCTGAGTGCCTTCCCACCTTCCAGCCTTGTATCTGACAATGTTTCTCTGCTATTCATAGAGTTTTCAGTGACTAGCGATTCGGAAATAGTTTGTCACTCTTTCTTCCTAGTCTGTCTTTGTTTTGTAGCTCATCTGAAACCTGTCCACCATGGTTGACCCTGCTGGTTATTTAAAACACCGGTGGCATAGCCCTCAGAATCACAGCAACTCAGACCACCACAGCACGCTCCTTGGAGGCCAGGACGGCTAAGCTTCGTCTCTCCTACTTTGGACATATTGTCCGGAGGAAACAATCATTGGAGAAGGATATCATGCTGGGTAAGGTGGAGGGTCAGAGAAAAAGAGGAAGACCTCTAATGAGATGGATTGGCCAGGTGGCATCATTGATGGACTCAAGTGTGGCAGCGGTAGTGAGGTTGGCCCAGGATCGGACATTGTTTCGTTCTGCTGTGCATGGGGTCGCTATGAGTAGGTTCCAACTCGATGGCACCTGACAACAACAACAACATTTAAAAAGCACCACTTAAAAGTAAGTTTTGTTTCTAGATATCAAATCACTTTGATGCAGATAATTTTGCTCTGAGAGGAGCTATCTGTGATGCTCAGTAGATGTAAGACTAATGCCTACTCACTGTTCTCATGAAAAAGTATAGCATATAGCACTTCTGATTGACAAGGTCATAGGGTTAGTGATGACATTTAACAGGGTCACTCCCTTACACACCTATTTATGAGAACCTGAGGATTATTTGAGGGTCAAAGAGAAACAGTTCTTAAGCCCCTTGCTTTAAACACTCCAACTTATTATTCAATTATTTTAATTGAACTGATTTAGCAGGAAAAAAAATCACAGGGATAGAGTCCCAACAGAAACTCACCAAAAGGTACATTTGAGAGTCCCAAACTCAACAACAGGGTCAAGATTATCCAAGAGGAGAAACTGGTTTGGCACTGATACTGTCCTCTCCTGGTTAGCCATCCTTACTCCATGGCCATGCTGAGTGTGTGGTAAATTAAAGACAGATCACAGTCATCTTGTGGGAACCCAGTGTGGTATGGAGCATAGAGCATGGTATGCTTTGACAACTACCCACTAACCCAGATCTTTAGTGGAAGCAGTCCTTCTGCTTGCACTTGACTGGTGAACTTTCTCTTTTTTAATGGAGATACAGAGCAAAAGCAATCATCTTCTTTCATGAGTAACTGAGATAGGCCTATTTGCAACAGGTCTCTCAGACTCATCATGGACAATGACAAAGAAAGAAAGTATGGGCTTCTCATCTCAGCGAGCACAGGGTACTGGAGCTATTATAATTTCAACATTTAAGGAAATGTGAGGCTATTTCATATTCCAAACTAATGAAGCAGGATGTATTAGTTATGCCTACATACATTTGAGTTGGCAATCTTTATAACATCTGTTACTGAGATCTTCAGAAAATTCTAAAAGAATTTGTGAAAAATTATCCATAGACAGGAGTAGTACCTCTTCACCATACTGCCTTCCCAGCCAGATATCCAAATGAGGTTGTGTTAAAATAGAGGTTAGGAACACAGGTTGTTGTTGTTGTTGTTGTTATGTGTTAGCAAGTCAGTACCAACTCATAGCGACCCTATGCACAACAGAACGAAACACTGCCCAGTCCTGGGCCAACCTCACTACGGTTGCCACACTTGAGTCCATTGATCCTGCTACTTTGCCAGTCCATCTCTCTGGGGGTATCCCTCTTTTTCTCTGACCCTCTACCCTACCAAACATGATATCCCTCTCCAGTGACTGGTCCCTCTTGACAGTATGCCCAGAGTATGAGAGACGAAGTTTGGCCATCTTGGCCTCCAAGGAGCACTCTGGCTGCACTTCTTCCAAAACAGAACTGTTGGTTCTTTTGGCAGCCCATGGTACTTTCAATATTCTCCTCCAACACCATAACTCAAATGCATCAATTCTTCTATGGTCTTCCTTATTTACTATCCAGCTTTCGCATGCATATGAGGTTATTTAAAATACCATGGCTTGGGTCAGGCGCACCTTAGTCCTCAAGCTGGTATCTTTGCTCTTCAACACTTTAAAAAGATCTTATGCAGTAGGTTTGTCTAATGTAATACGTCATCTGATCTCTTGACTGCTGCTTCTGTGAATGTTGATAGTTTATGCAAGAAGAATGAAGTCCTTCACAACTTCAATCTTTTCTCGGTTGATAAGACACTCCCATTTACTTGCCCTGCAATTGACCCATGAAACAATGAATAAAAACAAACACAGACTGAGATCTCAGAACTCCAGAGGACACTTGAGGTGTTGGAGATTCTGGATGAGTCCAGAAGCTGGGGGAAAGGAGGAGCAAGGACAAGTGCTTGCTTAACAGCACCTACCTGTTAACATTAGGAGCACTTCTTCACAGCAGCCAGGGAACACAGAAAAGGAGTTAACCTGAGGAAGTTGTAGTATATTGGTCATGGGGCTTCATAGGCCATACAACTGGAAGGTGTGGCGCAAGGGAGATTGTAATATTGAGAGATAGTGCTGTTGAATCTCACTAAGGCCTGAGATGGATGGGCATCAGGGTGAGGGGACGATTTTAGAAAGATAGGGATACAGGGAAACAGCTAGCTCCCTGCCCACATGTGATACTGTGAGAGAGTCTGTGAAATGACAACTGTGAGGAAAAGGCAGAGAAGCCCTTTCCCCATCATTTTCACCTCGGAAACGTTGAATCCCACCACTTACGTTAGAATCTGTGACCTGCTACACACACCCTTACAATGCATGTGTATTGAATTATAGAAATCAAGCATTCAGAACTGAATCGATACTACAGCAGCAACAACAACAACAACAACAACAACAACAAACTAGGAATAAGAGTGCCTTCTAGTGGTTCTTAGGAAAAGATAGCAAGCCCACAGCTGCTGAGTCAATTCTGACTCGTGGTGACCTTGTGACGTGGAGTGGGGCTGCCTCATGGCATTCCCAGGACTGTGAGTATTTGCAGAAGAAATGTACTTCATCCTTCTCTCATGGAGAAACTTATGGGTGCAGACCCAAGCCTCTTAGTTGGCAGCTGGGCACTTGGTCACTGTGCTGCCAGACATCCAATCAGAAAAATGACCCACCCAAACAAGAATACATAATTTTAAAGCAATAAATAATTAATAAAATTAAGCCCAAGTTCAACAAAACATAGTAAAATGCATAAAATCACAAGAGAAGAATCAAAAGCAAAACATTTGCTGTTGTTAGCTGCCATCAAGTCGGTACCAACCTACAGTGACCTTATGCACAGCGGAACGAAACACTGCCCGATCCTGGGTAAACCTCAGTACTGTTGCCACGTTTGCGTCCATCGATTCTGCCACTTGGCCAATCCATTTCATTGGGGGTCTTTCTCTTTTTCTCTGACCCTCCACCTTACCAAACATGATATCCTTTTCCAGTGACTGGTCCCTCCTGACATTGAGTATTGTGACAGCAATAAAATCATAGAAATGATTTTCTAAGAGATAAACAGAGAGAACACCCCAGATCTGAACAGAGAACCAAGCCTGAACTACAATAATTTACACAAACCCCAAATAGAAGTAAGACAAAAAGAACAACTCTGTGCCATATCCTAATAAAATTATTGAAAAATCAAAGATAAGGAGAGAATTCTAAAAGCAGTGTGAGAAAACTGCAATATAACATACCTAGGGGCTTTCGTGGAGTCCTGATGTGGTGCTGTGGGCTAATACACAGGACTGCAAAGTCATTTGAACTGCAAGTTTGGTGGTTCAAGCTCATGAGTTATTCCTTGGAAACCCTATACAGGGTCACTATGGGTTGGAACTGACTCGATGGCACACAACAACAACAAACGGGCTTTCATAAGAATCAGTGCAGAGTTCTGAGGAACTCTACAGGCCAAAAGACAAATAACAATCCTTACAAGATGCTGAAAGAAAACAATTGTTAACTAAGAACTCTTTATTCAGCAAAATTGTCATTCAAAACCAAGAGAGATATTGAGACATTCCCAAAACTAATAGAAGCCCTGACAATTTGTCACTACCAGGTCAACTCTCCAAGCATTACTCAAACAAGTAATCCAAATGGCAAGGCAAGAGCATTAAGTAAATACTTATATCTTACATGGGGAAAAAAGTAAGCAAAAAGTAAAGAGATCTCCAAATAATGCAACAACACGAACAATCGTAAGAACCAAGTATACAATAATTTCAGGGAATAAAGTCAATAAATAATTCTAAACAATACAAATAAAGTTTTAAGAAATAAGTACAAAGTAAACTTATCAAGTAGATGTTGTATATTGATGTTAATAGAAACACAATGGAAACGTGGGATGGAGGAACATATCACTAATAGATTTATTATGTTGTTTGTATGTTAACTGTTGTTCATACATTAAAAATTGCTACAATAGTAAGTTTTGTAATAGAACATATTGATGAATAACTAAGAAAAAATATTCAGGAAAGCAAAGAAAGAAAATAGTAAAATGGTTTATCATAAGAAAGTAACCACATATAAACAAAAACAGAAAAATTAACCTAAAAAGCAAAGAAGATATGAAACATTCAAAAAAGCAAATAGCAAAATGAGAGATGTAAACACTTAGTTTTCATGCATCCAATAAATAATAAAGAGTAGGTGTGGTCATACTGGTATCAGTTGAAATAAACTTTCAATCAAAATCTATCAAAGAGATAAAGGACATTACATAATAATAAAAGTGTCAAGTCAGTAAGAAGACATAATAATTATGAAAGAGATACTGACTAATATGAAAGGAGAAATAGGCAATTTCACAGTAATAGTAGGTGACTTCAACACATCCCTTTAAATTACAGACAGTAAAATGAAGATCATATGGACATTGCTGTTGTTGCTTATATATGTATATATAAGGAGAGGTTTATATAACGGAAATGGCTCATACTACTGTGATGTTAGGTGTCATCAAGTAGGTTGCAACTCATAGTTGCACAATAGAATGCACAATGGAATGAAACACTACCTATTCCTGAGGCATCCTCACAATCACTGCACAGTGCCAATCCATCTCATTGGGAATCTTCCTCTTTTTCACTGACCCTCCACTTTACCTGGCATTGTGTTCTTCTACAAGGACTGGTACTTCCTGATAATATGTCCAAAGTATGAAAGATAATGTCTGGCCATCCTGGCTTCTAAGGAATGTTCTGGATGTATTCCTTCCAACACAGATTTGTTTGTACTTCTGGTAGTCCATAGTACTTTTAATATTCTCCAGCACCATAACTCAAATGCATAATTTCTTCTTTGTTATTATTCATTCAACTTTCACATGCACATGAGTCTATTGAAAATACCTTGGCTCAGGTCAGTTGCACCTTAATCCTCAAATTGATTTCTATGCTCTTGAACACTTTAAAGAAGTCTTGTGCAGCAGTTCTGCCTAGTACAATACATTTTGTTTTGATGTTTTGACTACTCCCTCCATGAATGTTGATTGTGGATCCAGGCAAAATTAAGTCTTTGACTATTTTAATCTTTACTCCATTTATCATGCTGTTATGTATTGTTCCTGTGGTAAGGATTTTTGTTTTCTTTACATTGAGGTGTAACCCATATTGAAGGCTGTGGTCTTTGATCTTTGTCAGTTACTATTTTAAGTCCTCTTCACTTTCATCAAGCGGTGAGTTTTCCTCTAGTACTGATGCATGTTCTTCTTCATGTAATCCCAGTTCTTAGATGATTTGCTCAGCATACAGTTTGAATAAGTGTTGTGAAAGAATACAACCCTGACTCACACTATTCCTGTTTTCAAATCATTCAGTGTCCCCTTCTTCTGACTGAAAGAATGCCTCTTGGTCTATGTGCAGAGATTCCTCAAGAACACAATTAAGTGTTCTGGAATACTCATTCTTCACAATGTTGTCCATAGCTTGTCATGATCCACACAGTCAAAACCTTTGCAGTCAATAAAGCACAGGTAAACATCTTTATGATATTCTTTGCTTTCATCCATGATCCATCTGTTGTCAGCAATGATATCCCACATCCTCATTTGGCTTGAACTTCTGCCAATTCCCTAAATTCACAGACTAAGAAGAAGGTCAGATTATTTGTTGTTTATTTGATTATTTGTTGTTGTTGTTGTTAGGTGCCACCGAGTCAGTATCGGCCAATAGCGACTTT
>NW_006408675.1:2952882-2966616 GCF_000296735.1 Chrysochloris asiatica | reverse complement strand
GGTACAGATTCCTTATGAGCACAATTAAGTGTTCCAGAATACTCATGCTTCGCAATGTTGTGCACAGCTTGTCATGATCCACACAATCAAAAGTCTTTGCATAGTCAATAAAGCACAGGTAAACATCTTTCTGATATTCTCTGTTTTCAGCCAAGATCCATGGGACATCAGCAATGATATCCCTCATTCCATGACCTCTTCTGTACCCAGCTCGAACCTCTGGAAGTTCTATGCTTACAGCTGTTTCTGTATTACCTTGAGTAAAACTTTATTCGCATGGGATATCAAAGAGATTGTCCGATGATTTCCGTATCGCTGGGTCACCTCTCTTTGGAATAGGCACAAATATGGATCTTTTCCAATCAGTCGTTCAGATAATTGACTCCCAAATTTGTTGATAGAGATGAGTGAGTGTCTTCTGTGCCATATCACTTTCTTGAAAGATTTCAACTTTTATTCCATCAATTCCTGGTGCCTTGTTCTTTGCCAATTCCTTCAATGATCCTTGGACTTCTTCCTTCAGTATCATTGGCTCTTGATCATATGGTACCTCTTGAAATGGTTGAACATGAACCATTTCCTTTCAGTACAGTGACTCTGTGTATTCCTTCAATAATTTGCACAGAGAATCCTTCAATAATGAAACTCGAGGCATGGATTTTTTTCTTCAGTTCCCCCAGCTTGAGAAATGCAGAGCATGTTCTTCCTTTTTAGATTTCTGATTCCAGATCTTTGCACATTTTGTTGTACTATTTGGCTTTATCTTCTTGAACTGATCTTTGAAATTTTCTGTTCAGCTCTTTTACCTCCTCATTTCTTCCATTTGTTTTAGCATCTCTATGCTGAAGAGCAAGTTTCAGTGTCTCTTCTGACATCCATCTTTACTTTTTCCTTCTTTCTTGTCTTCTTAATGATCTTTTGCTTTCTTCATGTTTGATATTCTTGATGTTTTCCCATAATTTTTCTGATCTTCTGTCTTTAGTGTTTAATGTATCAAATATGTTCTTCAGGTAATCTCTAAATTCAGGTGGGATCTATTCAAGGTCATATTTTGGCTCTCGTAGATTATTTTCATTTTCTTCAGCTTCAGTTTGAATTTGCATACGAGCAATTGATGGTCTGTTCCACGGTCTGCCCCTGGCCTTGTTTTGACTGATGATATGGTGCTTTTCCATTGTCTCTTTCTGCAAATATAGACAAATTTATTTCTATGTATTCCATCTGGTGAGGTCCATGTGTGTAGTCTTCTCTTACGCTGTCTAAAGAAAATATTTGAAATGAACAAATCATTGATTTTGCAGAATTCTACCATGCTTTCTCCAGCATCATTTGTATCCCCACGGCCATATTTTCCAACTATTGATCCTTCCTCTTTGCTTCCAACCTTTGTATTCCAATCACCAGTAATGATCAATACATCTTAATTGCATGTTTGATCAATTTCAGATTGAAGAAGTTGATAGAATTCTTCTATTTCATCTTCACTGGCTTTAGTTGTTGGCACATAAATTTGAATAATAGTAGTATTAACTGGTCCTCCCTATAGGTGCACGAGTATTATCCTATCACAGAGAGTGTTGTGCTTCATGACTGATCTGGATATGTTCTTTTTGATATTTAATGCAACGCCATTCCTCTTCAGTTTGTCATTCCCAGCATAGCAAACCATGTGGTCATCAGATTCAAAATGGCCAATATCAGTCCATTTCAGTTCACTAATGCATAAGATATTGATGTTTATGTGTCCCATTTCATTTTTGACAACTTCTAATTTTCCCAGATTCATACTTCATACATTCCATGTTCCGATTTTCAATGGATGTTTACAGCTGTTTCTCTTCATTTTGAGTTGTGCTCCATCAGCAAATGAGGGTCCTGCAGGCTTTAGTTTATTCACTTCAGGACTTCATATTTTCCATGTTCTGATTACTAATGGATGTTTACATTATAATACAGATTCTCCTCATTTTGAGTTGTTCCTCATCAGCGAATGAAACTTCTGATAATTTACTACAGTCATACCCTCACAGTGAAGTCTACTTTTAGGATGCATCTCTTTCTTAAACATTTTTAATGCCTTCCAACCTGAGGAAGTCATCTTCTGACACTATATCTGACAATATTGTAGTTGTATTCATCTTGTCTGAATATTAAATAATCTGTGGGATCTTAGAATATTCATGAAATTTTCAGTGACTAGATATTCAGAAGTAGTTCAGCTAGAAAATTCTTGATGCCATTAGGTGCCATCAAGTTGGTATATACTTACAGCAATTCTATTCACAACTAAATGAAAAACTGCCCTGCCTCATGACAATCACATAATCACTGCAATGTTCTGCTGCTGACACTAATAGTCATAAGATTTTCAGTGACTAAATATTTGTAAATAGTTCATATATCCTTTGTCATAATCTGTCAGTCTGGAAACTCAACTGGAATCTGTCCACCATGGGTGACCCTGTGGCTATATTGTTAGGTATCATCCATTTATTACTACTGAATTAAATGCTGACCAGTCCTGAGTCAATCCCAAAATCATTACTAAACTTGAGATCCATTGCTGTTGTTACTTTGTCAATCTATCCGGTTGGGGGTCTTCCTCTTTTTCAGTGACCTTCCAATTTACCAAGCATGATGTTCTTCTTCAGGGACTGGTCCCCCTGATAATATGTCCAAAGGATGAGAGACGATGTCTGGCCATCCTGGATTCTAAGGAGGATTCTGGCTACATTTTTCCCAGCACATATTTATTTATTCTTCTGGAAGTACTTTATGATACTTTTTATACTCTTCTCCAACATCATAAATCAAATGCAACAATTATTCTACTGTCTTCCCTATTCATTGCATAACTTTCACATGCATATGAGACTATTGAAAATACCATGGTTTGGGTGAGGTGCACCTTAGTTCTCAAAGTCACATCTTTGTTTTTGAACACTTTAAAGAAATCTTGTGCAGCAAATTGCCTAATGCAATACCTCCTTTGATTTCTTGATAGCAGCTTCCGTGAGTGTTAATGGTTCCTCTTGGAAAAATGAAATCTTTGACAGCTTCAATCTTTTCTCCATTTATATTGATGTCATTTGTTGGTCTAGTTGTGAGGATTTTGTTTTGTTTCGTTTTTACATTAAGGTGCAACCTGTGCTGAAGGCTGTGGTCTTTGATATTCATCAGTAAATACTTTAAGTGCTGTTTGATTTCAGCAAGCAAATTTGTATTATCTATATATCTCAGGTTGTTAATGAGTATTCCTCCAATCCTGATGCCATGTTATTCTTCATACAATCCAGTTTTTCAGATTATTTGCTCAGAATACAGATAAAATATATATGGTGAAAATATACAACCCTGGTACACACATTTTCCTGATTTAAACCTTTCAGTGACCTCTTGTTGTGTTCAAACAACTGCTTCTTGGTGTAGGTCCAGGTTCTTCATGAGCAAATTTACGTGTTCTAGAAGATTCAATCTCCGTAGTGTTGTTCATAGCTGTGTCCATCTACATAGTCAAAAGCCTTTGATTAGTCAACAAAGCACAGGTAAATATCTTTCTGGTATTCTCTGCTTTCAGCCAAGAGCCATCTGACATCAGCAATGTTACCCCTTGTTTTATGTACCCAACTGAATCTGGCCTGAACCTTTGGCAGCTGTTTTTTTTTTTTTTTTTATTTAGCAAAATTTTACTTGTATGTGATATTAATGATATTGTCTGATGATTTCTTCATTCAATTGGTTCACCTCTCTTTGGAATGGGCAGAAATATGGATCTCTTCCAATCAGTTGGCCAAGTAATCGTCTTCCAAATTTCTTTGTGTAGATGAGTGAGTGCCTCCAGTGCTGCTTCCATTTTTGAAAAGTTGAATTTGTTTTCCATCAATTTCCAGAGCCTCCTTGCCAATACCTTCAGTACACCTTGGACTTTTATCTTCAGTATCATTGGCTCTGGGTCATATGCTACATCTTGAAATGTTTGAACATTGACCATTTCTTTTGGTACAGTGTCTGTGTGTATTCTTTCCACCTTCTTTTGATGCTTTTTGTGCCATTCAATATTTTGCCCATTGTTGTTGTTGTTTTTAAGTGCTTTCTAGTTGGTTCCAACCCATAGGAACCTTGTGTAGAGTTTCTGAGCAGCAGCTGGTGATCTTGAACCACCAACGTTGTGGTTTAAACAACCTTACAGTCCAGTGCATTAACCCATAGGGTCACAACAGAACTCCATTTTGCCCATAGAAACCTTCAATATAGCAAATTGAGACTTGAGGGTTTTTTGTTTTGTTTTCTATTTTTTCCAGGTCTTTTAGCCTGAGGAATGCTAAACATATTCTTCCCTTTTGGTTTTCTAACTTCAAGTCTTTGCACATTCTGTTATATTTTTGACTTTTTGTCTTCTCCAGCTGCTCTTTGAAACTTTCTGTTCAGCTCTTTTATCTTCTTATTTCTTCCACTTTCTTTAGCATCTCTATTCTGGAAGGCAAGTTTCAGAGTCTCTTTTGGCATCCATTTGATCTTTTCCTTCTTTAGTGTCTTCTTAATGACCTTGTGCTTTCTTCCTGTATGATGTTCTTGATATTATCTCACAGCTCTTCTGGTCTTTGGTCATTTAGAGATCATCTCAAGAACAATGTGTTCTTGAGATGATCTCTAAATTCATGTGGAGTTTGTTCATGGTTATATTTTGGCTGCATTGACTTGTTTTAATTTTCTTCATCTTCAGTCTGAACCTACATAAGAGCAATGAATGGTCTGATTTAGAGACTCCACCAGGTCTCATTTTATCTGATGATATGGAGCTTTTCCACTGTCTGTTTCCACAGAAGTAGCCAATTTTATTTCTGTGTATTCCATCTGGTGAGGTATATGTGTATAGTCATCTTTTATATTGTTTTTAAAACGTATTTGCAAAGAATAAACTCATTGGTGCTGCAGAATTCTGTAATGCGATCTCTAGCATTGTTTATATCACTAAGGCCACATTTTCCAGCTACTGATCCTTCCTCTTTGTTTCCAACCTTTGCATTCCAATCACCAGTAATTATCAATGCAATTTGATTACTTGTTTGATCAATCTTAGTTTGAATGACTGGCTAGAATTCTTTAATTTCATCATTACTAACTTTAGTGGTTGATGGCCCTGCTGTTATTTAAAATACTAGTGACATAGCTTCCAGAATCACAGCAACATGCAAGCTATCACAGTATGACAAACTGACAGACAAGTGGTGTAATTAGAAAATAGGGCACTTCTAATACACAGTTTAATGTTGTAATATTCTTACTAAAAATATCACCACCAAAGCTCTCCTCTGAAGAGATTACTCTCGTTTTCAGTAAAACCATTATCCCTCTACACACATTTGATATGATTAATCCAACTAATCGTACCTGCTGAAATAGTGGTACTGAGACATTATCTAGGGTCTGGGACATTTCCTGAGGCAGTTGCCTTATAAGACACTGCTGAATGTTCTCAGGAAACAACATTAGTAATTATTAGTTCTAGAGCTAAAAAAAAAAGAATCCACTGCTATCTACTTGATTCTGACTTTATGTAAATATGGGACAGACAGTTTTGTCTTTTTCCTGTGGAGACTTAAGTTTCAAGAAGTCTCAAAACATGAAGTACAAATTACGACCCATCAAGAAATACACTACCCTCCAAAAGCACAGTTGATTTTTCTAATGCCTATGAATAGAAACCTGGATACTATGTGTAAGAATGGCTGGAGAAAAAGTGTGGTATCAGGTGCTAGGTACATAAAGTTGGATTAGTCTGAATTTATTAATATTGGCCCACTAAATATAAATCATCTATGACAAGAAATTTGGAAGATAGCTACCTGCTCAAATGATTGGACTAGATCCATATTTATGTGCATTCCAAAGAAAGGTGAACCAATAGAATGTGGAAATCATCAAATAATATAATTAATATCACATGCAAGTAAACTGCTGCAACAGTACATTGATAGGGAACTGCCAGAGGTTCAAGCCTGATACAGACCAGGATCTGGAATAGGGACATTATTGCTGACATCAGATGCATCTTGACTGAAAGCAGAGAATTAAAAAAAGGTCTTTGTTGTTTTGTTGTTAGATGCTGTCTCTCACATAATGTCCTTCTCCAGAGACTGGTCCTTCCTGATAATAAGTCCAAGTATGAGAGACGAAGTCTTGCCATCTTGGCTTCTAAGGAGCATTCTGGCTGTATTTCTTCCAATACAGATTTTTGTTCTTTTGGTAGTCCATGTACTTTTCATATTCTTGTCCAACACCATAACTCAAATGTATCAATTCTTCTATAGTCTTCCTTGACCATTGTCCAGTTTTCAAAAGCATATGAGGCTATTGAAAATACCATGGCTTGGGTCAGGCTCACTTTAGTCCTCAAACTAACATCTTTGCTCTTGAACACTTTAAAGAGGTCTTGTGCATCAGATTTGCCGAATGCAATACATCATTTGATTTCTTGATTGCTACTTCTATGAGTGTTGATGGTTGATCCAAAATGAAGTCTGACAGTTTCAATCTTTTCTCCATTAATCTTGATGTTCTTTATTGGTCCAGTGGTGAGATGTTTACATGTACTTTATTGACTATCCAAAACCTTTGACTATGTAGATCATGATAAACTATGCATAACACTTGGAAGAATGAGTATTTCAGAATCCTTAATTATGCTCTTAAGGAACCTGTACAGTGACCATGAGGCAGTTGTTAGAAAAGAACAAGGGGACACTGAATGGTTTAAAATTAGGAAAGGTGTGTACCAGCATTGTATTCTTTCACCATAGTTATTCAATCTGTATGCTGAGCATATAATGTGAAAAGCTGGATTAGATGAAGAAGTACATAACATCAGGATTGGAGGAAGACTCATTAACAACTTTTGATATGCAGATGATAACAACTTTCCTTGCTGAAATTGAAGAGGACTTCAATTTCAATCAAAGTTAATCAAAGTCAATCAAAGACTACAACCTTCAGTCTGGGTTGCATCTCAATGTAAAGAAAACAAGAATCTTCATCATTGGACTAATAAGTAACATCCATATAAACGAAGAAAAGATTGAACTTGTAGAGAAGAGAACATTCTCGAGTCTCCTACCAGCCAAGGACCTCAAATGATGGGTGAGTAAGGGGTGAGAGGGTAACACTGAACCTGAGATGGAGTTTATGTAGAGTTAGGAGTAGTCTGCTCTGAGTACCTACAAAAACCATGTGGTAACCATGTCTGACTTTCCCTGCCTTCATAAATGGGAAAGAGAATCAGACAGAAAGTCAGCCCAAGGCCAATTCCTATGAAACTGAAGTCAGACACACTTTTACCCTACAACCTTCTTTATTCTATTCTAACACCAACTATCTCTACCACAGCAATCTCTGCTTCACATCTGGATTCAATAATCCATTGCAATGGTCACATAGAACTCATAACAATACTCATAATTATGGGGTTTATTAGAAAAGCGAACAGGATACAATTCAGTACTAAACAAATACAGGACAAATTAGTTCTCCAGTCTGAAATGGCTCTTGTCTGCCACACTGCAGGCATGCCTCACTCTTGTCTTCAGCCACTCTGCCATATGACCTCCTGGCCTCTGCCATGCTTGGGCAAGTATTACAAAGCTCATTTACTCAGTCAGTGAATGCTTACAGGGCAACTTCTGAAGCCAGTCTCTTGCTTGTAGGTACTGAGTTTTACTCAGCCCATAGTCCTAGAGCCCAAAGCTGCTCTGTCTCTCCATGCCACCACCTCTGCTGTCACCTCTGTCATCACCTCTTCCATTGCTGTTTTCTAGGTAGGGATCTCAAGTTCCACTCATGCTCTTCCTTCTAGATGGTCCTGGGATTATCTATCTTTGCTTCTGAGATGGCTCCTTTTTAAACCTAGCTGGAGGACAAAACCAGCCAATCCCAGCCTTAGAGTCTGCATACTTTTTTGCATGGTTCCACCCAATTACTTTGTGGGAATAAAGACTTTCGATAGAAAAGCCATACCAAGTAAATTCAAGGCACCACAGCAACCAAGTCAGACGTAGTTCATGCAGACCCCAAAGCAGCTGGAGGTTAAGGATATTTCCCTGGAGGAGTCCTCCAGGTTGGGCTGGCTTCACCTCTGGCCACCAGGGGAGTGTGAGGAACAAGAAAATAGAAAAGCACCTTAATCTCTTCGAGCCACACGCATGTTTCTGCAATGCCAATATGTTTTCTTGTTTCTGAAGTCATACACAAATGCTTAAGATGGCTATGCCTATTTGGTCAGCAGCTATAGGTCACTAATTTCTCCTTTTTTTTTTTAATTTTCATATCTGCTCAGCATTCAATACCTTTCTTTATCCCTTCATCTGAAGTTCAGAGTTCAGGGCAGTCATATGCGTGTGTTCCATTTGGTTTTCCATACTTTTGTAATAGAAGCTTCATATAGTCTTTTTGTCTAGTTTGCCTTATTGCTGCCTCTTACTATTCATTCTTGAACATATGCTACTTCTTGTAATGGTTGAATAATGACCATTTGTTTTTGGTATATTTACCTTTGATGCTTTCTGCATTGTTCAATATTTGTCCATGTTGTTATTGTTGTTGTTAAGTGCAATTGAGTCAGTTTCAACCCATAGTGACTCTGTATAGGGTTTCAGAGGAGCAGCTGGTGAGCTAGAACCACCAGCTTTGTGGTTCAAACTCACTTTGCAGTCCAGCACATTATCCATAGCTCCACACCTTTGCAACTCAAGGCTGAATTTTTTCTTCAGTTCTTTCAGTTTGAGAAATGGTGAGCATTTGAGAAATGGTGAGTGTGCTCCTCTTTTTTGGTTTTCTAACTCCAGGTATTTGCACATTTCATTATAATACCTGACTTTGTCTTTTCAAGGTAGGCTTTGAGAGATTCTGTTCATCTCTTTTGTTTCTTCTTTTCTTTCATTCGCTTTAGCTTCTATACATTCAAGAGCAAATTTCAGAGTCTCTTGACCACAGATAGTTCCATAAGTTGACTAATAACATCAGGGATACACACATTCCTTAGTGCAATTAACCATTTAAGATTAACCAATAAAAGAGCAGAATCTTGGTGTGGTGCTGTAAGATAAGCACTCAACAGCAAGGTTGGTTGGAACTGCGAAGTCAGTGGTTCAAACTCACCAGCCGCTCCTTGGAAACCCTATACGTGGTTGCCATGAGTCAGAACTGACTTGATGGCACTTAACAACAACAACATTTGCCCAGGGACTATGTTAAAAGGCAAGAAGATATAGGAAAGAAGTAAGAGCAGAAATGGGAAACAGTAGAAATGGGATGAGTGATGTTACACTGTGGTCATTGTATAAGGGCATGGAGCAAATGTGTATGCATTGCTGATTGGAAAAGTGGTATGCTCTGTATACCTTCATCCAAATCATAATAATAAACAATTAAATGATGTATTGAATTGGGCAAAATACCTCTTCCAAGTGTTAAAAATTAAAGATGTCATTAAAGGGCACCTGACCCAATCCATATTCCCAATTATATCATATACATTTGAAAGTTGGATAGTTAATAAGGAAGACTGAGGAAATATTTATGCATTTGAATTTGATTGTTGGAGAAGAATAATCTGTCTTGGATGAAGAACAGCCAGAATGCTGTGTGATATGGGGGATTGTGAGACTTTGTCTCACATACTTTGGGCATTGTCCTGGATTGAATTGTGTTCTCTCCAAATATATGCCAGTTTGTCTGACCCATAACTCTCAGTGTTTGTGCATTTATGAGATTATGCAATGTGGCTGATATGTGATGATTCCCCATGCAGTGATCTGATGATAAATCAACAGAAGATTAAGTGTGGGAGGCTCCACCCATAATCTCATCATTACCCTTGATCTGATCTAAGGAATCGTCCCAGGGGTGTGAAATGCATCACTGTTTATCTTTTTAGAGCTACAAGGAAAGAGAAGTGAACAGAGAGGGAGATAGGGACCCACTATTACAAAGAATGAAAAGCCAAGAAAGGAGTAGACCTGGGGTCCCTGCACTGTGAAGGTCCTAGATTCAGGGAAAGATTGATGCCATGTCACATGAAAATATCCAAGGACTACTGGGCCTAAGATGCTGGAAAGAGACAAGAACCTTTTACTAGAGCTGGTGCTCTGAACTTGGACTTCTAAACTATAAGAGAATAAATTTCTGTTTGTGAAAGAAATACTTGTGGTATTTTTTTTATAGCAGCACTAGATAACTAAGGCAACCATGTTGTCAGGAAGGACAAATTCCTGAAGAAAGACATAATGCTTAGTAAAGAGTCCTCCATTCACCTGTCACGTTATCATATTGTGGTGGCTTGCATGTTGCTGTGATTCTGGAAGCTATGCCACCAATATTTTAAATACCAGCGTAGTGGTTATGAATCAGGCTGTGAACTGCAAGGTCAGCAGTTTGAAACTACTAGCTGTTCGGCAGGAGAGAGATGAGGCTTTCTGCCCCCATAAGGATTTACAGCCTAGGAAACCCTGTACAAGGTCGCTATGAGTCAGAACCTACTCCACGGCACACAACCACCACAAACCATGGCCTTAGTGATAGAAACAATGCTGGAGATCACATGATAGAATTTTGCAAGCTCAATGGCTTCGTTGCAAATATGATGACTATGTACATGAGCCTCACTAGACGCAAAACAATGAAATAAAATTGATTACATCTGTGGAAAGAGACTGTGGAATAGCTCCATATAATTAGCCAAAACAAGGCCAGGGGCATACTGGAACAGACTATCAATTTCTCATATGCAAGTTCAGGCTGAAGCTGAAGAAAATTAAAGCTTGTCCATGACAGCAAAAATATGACCTTGAATATATTCCACCTGAATTTAGAGATCATGTGAAGAACAGATTTGATACATTAGACACTAAAGAATGAAGACCAGAAGAGTTGTGGAATGACATTAAGAGCATCATAGAAAATGAAAGTAAACTATCATTAAGAAGACAAGAAATAAGGAAAATAACAAAATGGATGTCAGAAGAGACTCTGAAACTTGCTCTCCAATATAGAGATGTTAAAGCAAATGGAAGAAAAGAAGAGATAAAAGAGTGAAACAGAACATTTCAAAGGTCAGTCCAAGAAGACAAAGTCAAATATTATAATGAAATATGCAGAAAACTGGAATAAGGAAACCAAAAGAGAAGAACAAAATCAACGTTTCAAGCTGAGGGAAATGAAGGAAAAGCAAGCCTCAGCTTGAAATGTTGATGGATTCTATGGGCATAATGTTGAATAATGCAGAAAGTATCAAAAGATTGAAGGAATATACAGAGTCACTGTACCAAAAAGAAGTGGTCGATGTTCAACCATGTCTAGAGGTAGCCTATGAACAGCAACCAATGATACTGAAGGAAGAAGTCCAAGGTGCTTTGAAGGCATTGGCAAAGAACCATGCTCCAGGAATTGATGAAATACAAATTGAAATGTTTCAACAAACTGATGAGTCACTGGAAGCACTCACTCATCTATGACAAGAAATTTGGAACACATCTACCTGGCCAATTGCCTGGAAGAGATACACAGTTGTATCCATTTTGAAGAGGGTTGACCAAACGGAATGCAGATGTCATTGGACAATATCGTTAATATATCATACTAGCAAAATTTTGTTAAAGATAATCCCAAAACGGCTGCAAAAGTACATTGCATAGAACTCCCAACAGTTCAAGCTGGATTCAGATGAAGAGCTGGAACAAGGGATATCATTGCTGATGTCAGATGGATTTTGGCTGAAAGCAGAGAATATCAGAAAGGTGTTTTTACTTGTGTTTTATTGGCTATCCAAAGACTTTCAGTTGTGCACATCATGACAAGCTATGGACAACATTGTGGGAAGAGTATTCTGAAACACTTAATTGTGCCCATGAGGAATCCATACATAAACCAAGAGGCATTTGGCTGAACAGAACAAGAGAATGCCTAATGGTTTAAAAATTAGGACAGGTGTGCACCAGAGTTGTATTATTTCACCATATTTATTCAATCTGTATGCTGAACACATAATCTGAGAAAATGGATTATATGAAAATAATGTGGCATCAGAATTGGAGAAAGACTCATTATCTCTTACAATATCCAGATGATACAACATTGCTTGCTGAAAGTGAAAAGGACTCAAAATACTTACTGATGGAGTTCAGTGACCACATCCTTTGGTATTGGGTGCAACTCAATATAAAGAAGACAAAAATCCTCACCACTGAGCCAATAAGCAATAAAAAGATTGGCGTTGTCAAAGACTTCAGTTTTCTCAGATCAACCATCAACACTCATGAAAGCATTAGTTAAGATATTAAAGGACATTTTGCATTAGGCAAATCTGCTGTACAAGGCCTCTTTAAAGTGTTGAAGAGCAAAGGTGTTAATTTTAGAACTAAGGTGTGTCTGACCCAAACCATGGTATAACCTCATATGCATGTGAAAGTTGCACAGTGATTAAGGAATACCATAGAAGAATTGATGCATTTGAGTTATGATGTTGGAGAAGAATATGAAAAGTACCATGGACTGCCAGAAGAACTAACATATCTGTGTTGGAAGAAGTACATGCAGAATGTGCCTTGGAAACCAGGATGGTGAGACTTGGTATCTCATACTTCAGACATATTGTCAGGAGGGACTAGTCCCCACAGAAGAATTTCTAAGTGGAGAGTCAGATAAAAAGAGGAAGATCCCTATTGAGATGGATTGGCACAATGACTGCAGCAATGGGCTCAAACATAACCTTTGTGATGTGGGCACAGGACCAGGCAGTGTTTCATTTTTCTGTGCATAGTGTCATTGTGAGTTGGTACCTACTCGATGGCACCTAACAACAACAGCAACGAAGTAGAGAGTCAAAGAAACAAAGGAAATCTACCAACTAGATGGATTGACACAGTGATAACAGCCATGTGCTTAAACATAGAACAACTGGAAGGCTGCGGCAGGCCTGGGCAGTGTTTTGTTCTGTTATGTATAGGGTTGCTATGAGTTGAAGCCAACTCCATGGAACCTAGCAACAATAACCCATCTACATACATTCCTTTCTGGAGACTCAGTTAGTGGATTCTCAATGGGTTGTGGGTTCATTGGAAAAGGCTGCTTAGAAAGGTCATGCTAGAGTTAGTGCATTGCACTTGCTCAAGTACAGAGAAGCCTCAGCAGATGGAGGAGACACAGATGGTCTCCCCATGATTGCATCATCACACAGAGAAGGTTGGAACCAGTTACACACCCACTGCTTTGCAGTCTCAAATGTAAATTGCTTAGAAAACTGGGCATGCTGAAAAGAAATTTTGTATGTTAAACCTGCTGTGGCCCCATTTACAGATGGTCTGTTGTGGGCAGGGAGTAACATGGTATAAAAAGTGAAAAGTTCACAAGGATCTAGAAGATTCTGGTGCCCCTTTACAGAGTTTATCTTTTCATGGACAATTAAAACAGCTACATGTAAAAATGCAAATAGAAGGACTACTGGACATAACTATATAAGTGCTGAGGGAGTCAGGTGAGAACAGAGTAAGTACAGGTGAATCAGGCAGTAAAGGACAGTTTTCAGAAGAAGGAATACTGTGAGAAATGGTTTGAAAGACGTGGCTTGTCAGAGAGCAAGGAGAAGCATCTATGGGACAGCTTTGTGGTGACAGGAGGAAAAACCCATGTTTAGTTGGAGCAAGGAAACAGGACAATTTATAGTAGCAGGTTTTATTGTTTTGTTTT
>NW_006408675.1:2944513-2952071 GCF_000296735.1 Chrysochloris asiatica | reverse complement strand
TATTATCTGCAAGTGTGGGTGTTTTTATGCATATGCTCTCTCTTCTTATCAGCTGGATGCTTCACTCTCCACTCTAGTCTTCTGTGGCTATGTCACTGACTCTGGGCCCAAGAGTCTCCAGGTCTTGCCACACTGCTGGCCAACCAGGTCTTCACCTGGGTTCACAGAAGTCAATTGAACATTATAGGGCTTAGCTCGCCACTTCATTGCTGTTTTTCCCTCACTTCCCCTTATCGGTGATGAGTGTGGTCACCAATCACAGCGTGTATTCCCATTGAGTCTTACTCTTGGAAGGGGGTGTGCATATAGTAGCAGTTTTGTAAGGAATATTTGTTGGGAAACCTAGAAACTCATGAATTCAATCACACCACCTTTAATAATACGTATGTTGTTGTTGTTAAGTGCCGTCGAGTCGGTTCCGACCCATAGCGACCCTGTACAGGGTTTCCAAGGCTGTAAATCTTTACGAGAGCAGAGGCCTCATCTTTCTCCCACGGAGCAGCTAGTAGCTTCAAAATGCTGACCTTAAGGTTCGCAGCCCAATTCGTAACCTCTATGCTACCAGAGCTCCTTAAACATATGTTATTGTTGTTGTTGTTATGTGCCATGGAGTCGGTTCCGACTCATAGCGACCCTATACAGGGTTTCTGAGGCTGTAAATCTTTATGGGAGCAGAAAACCTTATCTTTCTCCAGTGGAGCAGCTAGTAGTTTCGAACTGCTGACCTTGTGGTTCGCAGCCCAATTCGTAAACATATGTAGAACCTTCAAATTTCCTCAAGAACTCCCCTCCCCTTTAATACCTTTGGTTATATCTCTGGCATGTTATTTCTTTTATATATGAGAATTCTAAGATAGAGGAGAAAGAGATAAAGACCTTGTCAAACTAAGATTTATTTTTTCTTTTGTTGTGGAGGAAGTAAAACTGAGATTTTCATCATTTCCTTTCCTTAACCAATGTAGAAATTCTAAGCAACAACTCAACTGGATGATGAGATTTAAATTTTAAAAGACTTTGATTGAAATCTACAGAAGAATTTAGGTCACTGTCAATGGGTATGAATTGCTATCTGAGGAAAAATCTCCATTAGACATAAGTTTAATGAAATGCTTTAGCATTGGATCTCAGATTGTTTGAACTCTTGGTGGCTATAAAGGTGAACAGTGGAACGTTTGTTTAATAATATCACTCATCTTTTCTGAGCTCTAAGTTCTTTTATCTTCTATTCAAGCAAGAGGAAGATAAAAACACAGTTCTTGAAGAGGTTCTGAACCTTTGGAATAGATCTCAATTTGCATGCTTCAGAGTGAGATGTTAATGATCTTGTTTAACAATATGAAAAGCTTAGAGTAGGTTATAGTGGGGGTCAGAAATGATTGCTACCTCTTTTTTGGTTTTTATTTGTTTACTTGTTTATTTTTTCTTCTGGTGGATAGGAAGACGAAGTCTGGAGTCCCGATTCTGGTGGAATAGTTAGGGTCATTATATATGGTGGTGTAGATTGTGCCCTGTCAAAAAGTGTCTAGGTAAGGGACATGTAGGAGCTGAAGTCCAATTTCCCCAGTATAATGTAAGTTCCATTTATGTAGGGTTCTTGATGATAGTGACCTTATATAGGGTTTCTAAGGAGCCCTGGTAGTGTAGTGGTTTACGATTTGGGCTGCTAATGCAAGGTCAGCAGTTCAAATCTACCAGCTGCTCCCATGGGGAATGATGAGGCTTTCTGCTCCCATAAAGATGTACAGCCACAGAAACCCCATACAGGGTCTCTATGAGTCAGAACTGACTTCAAGACACACAACAACTAGCACCATAGGATTTCTGAGGTTGTAAATCTATATAGAAGCAGAAAGCCTCGTCTTTCTCCCATGAAGAAACTGTTGGGTTTGAACTGCTGACCTTGTGGTTAGCAGTCCCATGTTCCTTGAGTTAAGAATGAAGAAAAGAAACACTACAGAGGCCATAGACACTGAAGACATTACAGAGACTTTGGAATATGTAAGAAAACAATCCTCCTACCATTTGGTTATTATTGTTAGATGCCAATCAAGTCATTTCTGACTCATAGTGACTCTATCCAGCAGGTTAAACTGCCTCATAGACTTTCCTAGGTAGGTTAAGCACCAAACCACAAGATCATTTGTACTACAAAGTCAGTATTTCAAGCACACCAGCCACTCCTCGGAAACCCAATACAGGGCCACTAGGAGTCAGACCCAGCAGGACAGCACTTAACAACAACAACAACAACAACAATCTTTATAGAAGATAGTCAGATCATTTGTTCTGCATAATTGCTGGTGGGTTAACACTATCAACCTTTTGGTTAGCATTAGCCATTGTATCAACATGGCCTTTTCTCATTTGGCTAAGTCACTGCAATTGGATTTCTGTTATATGATGCTGAATCCAGTTACTTTCTGATACAATGAGCATCAAACAGGAATGGAAGGCATCTAACTATGCTTAAGGAGTACCTGGAGATAGGATTTCTTGCATCTAAAATGGAGACTTGGGGACAGACTAAGATTATGAACATAAAAGTGGCTCTTCATGAGTCTTCAGAATTTAGGTTACAGAATAATGATAATCATAACAATAGTATTCCAATAGTGAAGCTCTGGGAGTTACTGAAATACACTGTGAAGACAGTCTATGAACAATAAAATATGGGCTTTGGGGATTTCCATTATGGTAACAGAGAAATGACCTCCAAATTGAGCAATGTCTGAAGGAACCATCTGTCCAGAAGTTCATTAAGCTTGAGCCATAAAGACGTGGTTTAAACCAGTTTGAGAACATTCCTTCTGTTGCCTAATAAGTTGAAATTAACCAATTTATTTTGAATTGCTGCTATAAATTTGATCTCCAAATTACTGGCTGATAATTTTAGTGCCCATGATGTAAAAGTACCCTGTGATGGTAAGAAGAGACATTTGATATGATCATAGTCATCAAAATAACAACCTCATCTCACACACTAACACCTTTCATTTGTTGACATTATTGGTAACTTTGCTACAAATCTATTCTGCTTTGCACAATGCTGGTGTGAAAGAGTGTCCTGAAAAACTGTGGGCTCTTTGAAGTATATTTGGAGATTCTCTGTGCCCTTAGCATTCATGCAGCTAGGAACAACAGGGAGGTGTTGATTGGTAGGTGTATTTTTAGTCAGATTACTTCAGCTCCAAACAGGGAGTGCTTCAGGCAGTAAGTAGTGAGATACATCTGATTAGGGCTCATAAACGTTATTTAGGACTACTATTTTGGCTAAATGACTGGCGCTGCATGGCGTGTCTATAGGTGTGGATGTTTTGTATGTTGGCAAATGCCCTTGAGTGACCCACTCCTATATGAAAAAAATAATATGTTATTGTAACAGACTACCACCATTATCCTTTGGTGCTTCAAATATATATATATTTTTTTTCAAAGAAACTATCATTCTCTGTTCACTACAGCTCTGTGAAATGTTTTACATACAAAATAAAAAACTGAAAGAAAACTTTACTAAGAGGCTTAATGTCCATTATTCTTGTTGTTAGGTTACCTACCACTGTTAGGTGTCCTTGAATCGGTTCTAACTCATAGCAACTTTATGCACAATGCAGCGAAACACTTTCCTGATCTTGTGCCAACCTCACAATCATTGTTACGCTTGAGCCCATTGCTGTTGCCACTTTGCCAATCCATCTCATTGGGGCTCGTCCTCCTTTTTGCTGATCCTTCATTTTAACAAGCATGATGTCCTTCTCCAGGGACTGGTCACTCCTGATAATACATCTGAAGTATGAGAGACAAAGTCTTGTTATCCTGGCTTCTTACTCCTGTAGAGGGTCAAAATTTTACACATTAAATTTGGGTTTGTAAAAGTAAATGTACATGCTTTTGAAAATTTCCCTCATATTTTATCTTTGTTTGGAGTCCTTTTTTCCTATAGATGCCATTAATGGCCATTTTTTGTCTGCTGTTCTTCGACCACTCCAAACCTCTGACATAGTGTCATTTTGCTAATCTGTCTCTGCTGCTTGCATGTCTGTTCAGTGCACCTGACATAAAAGTTGGTGGATCCTTCCCTAGTCTCTAATCACAAAAATACTGACTTCTCTCTATGGAACCAGAAAGACTTCTTATTACCCTTTCTGAGAATCTGGGATATTTTTATGTAATAGCCTCCTTCTCTTTTGATTAAGGATTATAAGCAAAACACTGGACTCCAAATCCACCAGACTTGATTCTTAATAAATAAAGAAAAGCTTTACTACATAGAAGATTATTTTCTGTTTCAAAAGCTTGGCGTTCAACTCAGCACTAAACGATAAAGTCTGAGTTTTAGTGGGTGCCCATCTTATCCTTCCCTATCAAAGTCAACCATAAAGCTCGAAGGACTTTTAGTGAACAAGATTTGCCATGAAATAATATTTGAAGGGAGGAGAAAGAGATAATAGTTCACTATTTTGAAATATCACCCACTGAGTTTATGGGAGAGCAAATTATTTAGTGTTAACTATATGCCAGCCATGGTATTTTCAATAACCTCATATGCATGCGAAAGCTGGACAGTGAATAAGGAAGACCATAAGAATTTTGGATTATGGTTTTCGAGGAGAATATTGAAAGTGCCATGGGCTGCCAAAAGAACAAACAGATGTGTGTTGGAAGAAGTGCAGCCAGAGTGCTCCTTGGAGGCCAGGATGGCCAAACTTCGTCTCTCATACTTCAGATATATTGTCAGGAGGAACCAGTCACTGGAGAAGGATATCATGTTTGGTAGGGTGGAGGGTCAAAGAAAAAGAGGAAAACCCCCAGAAAGATGAATTGGCAAAGTGGCAGCATCAATGGGCTCCAACATGGCAACACTTGTGAAGTTGGCCCAGGATCCTACAGTGTTTCGTTCTGTTGTGCATAGTGTCACTATGAGTCGGTACTGACTCGATGACACCTAACAACAACAACAACATGTTAAGTGTCTCATGGTTTATTTCATTCAATCCTCACAGCTTCTCCACCTTTGCCCCCAGGAGGTTTTCTCTGAGGCACTGAGACTTAGAAAAGTTATACACACACATATGTTGTTAAGTTCTATCAAGTCGGTTCTAACTCATAGCAACCCTGTATAGGGTTTCTAAGACGCAGCTGGTGAGTTTGAACCACTGACCTTTTGGTTCAAACCAACCTTATAGTTTATTGTTTTATCCCACAGCACCATACAAGGACTATACACACACATCCCACACACATGTATTTGTTGTTGTTGTTAGGTTCCATTGAATCAGTACTGACTCATAGCGACCTTATGCACAGCAGAACAAAACACTGCTCAATCCTGGGCCAACCTCACTACTGATGCCACGCTTGAGTCCATCGATGCTGCTACTTGGCCAATTGATCTCATTGGGGTCTGCCTTTTTTTCTCTGACCCTCCACCTTACCAAACATGATATCCTTCTCTACTGACTGGTCCCTCCTGACAATATGTCCGAAGTATGAGATACGAAGTTTGGCCACCTTGGCTCCAAGGAGCACTCTGGCCTCTGGCTGCACTTCTTCCAAAATGGGTCTATTGGTTCTTTTTGCAGCCCATGGCACTTTCAATATTATCCTCCGACACCATAATTCAAAGGCATCAATTCTTCTATGGTCTTCCTTATTCACTGTCCAGCTATTGCTTGCATATGAGGTTATTGAAAATGCCATGTCTTAGGTCAGGCTCACCTTAGTCCTCAAGCTGACATCTTTGCTCTTCAACACTTTAAAAAGGTCCTTGTGCAGCAGATTTGCCCAATGCAATACGTCGTCTGATCTCTTGACTTCTGCTTCCATGAGTGTTGATAGTTGATCCAAGAAGAATGAAGTCTTTGACAACTCCAATCTTTTCTCCATTGATAAGAATGTTATTTATTGGTCCAGTGGTGAGGATTTTTGTTTTCTTGACATTGAGATGTAATCTATACTGAAGGCTTTGCTCTTTGATCTTCACCAATAAATGTTTTAAGTCCTCTTCACTTTCAGCAAGCAAGGTTGTATCATCTGCATATCATAGGTTGTTAATGACTATTCCTCCAATCCTGATGCCACATTTTCTTCATATGATGCAGCTTCTCAGATTATTTGCTCAGCATACAGGTTGAATAAATATGGTGAAAGAATACAACCTTGTCATACACCTTTCTTAATTTTAAACTATTCAGTGTTCCCATGTTCTGTTCTAACAACTGCCTTTTGGTCCAGGTACAGATTCCTTGTGAGCACAATTACGTGTTCTAGAATCATACTTTGCAATGTTGTCTATAGTTTGTCATGATCCACACAATCAAAAGCATTTGCATAGTCAATAAAGCACAGGTAAACTTCTTTTTGATATTCTCTGCTTTCAGCCAAGATCCATCAGACTCAGCAATGATATCCCTTGTTCCATGGCCTCTTCTGAATCTGGCTTGAACCTCTGGGAGTTCTCTGCTAATGTATGCTTACAGCTGACCAGCACCTGGTGGTTTGAATCATGGACCTTGTGGTAAGTCGGCCAGTGCTGATGTACAGCATGACACCAGGAGTCACTGATTAGATATGCAATTTTCATGCATATCTAATCAGTTGCTCTCAGAAACCAGCTGCTCTCAGAAACCCTATACTGAGTACTGGTATGCACTGTAGCATCAGCACTGGATTGCTAATCACAAGGTCAGCAGTTCAAACCCTCTAGCCATTCCTCAGAAACCTTATACAAGGTCTCTATGAGTGAAAATCAACTTGATGGCACATATCAACAGCAACATAACAGAAGTACCACAAGTGGGTGGTGCCGAAAAACAAAAATCTGGAGTCCCAGTGTGACATTATAGGATAAACACTGGATTACAGGGTTGGTTTGACCACAGGATGTGCAGTTGAAGCTTACCAGCTGCTCTTCAGAAATTCTATACAGGATTGTTACGAGTTGGAACCAACTCAACAGTACTTATATAACAACAATTGTGGGTGGAACCTGGATTTGGATCCACAGGTTCTGCCTTGATATCTTGCAGAGATTTGTGGCACTACTGTGGCACTACCCTCTAGAAATAATAGTTCAGAATAAAGAAATCCATAATGTGGTTGAGAGAGTGTACCGCAGACATTCACCAGTTGCCATCAAGGCAACTCCATGTCATGATGTGTGTCAGGGTCGATCTGTATTTGATCGGGTTTTCAATGTCTGATTGTCAGAAATAGATTGCTAGGCTGTTCTTCCCAAGCACCTCTGGAAGAACTCAAACTTCCAACCTTTTACGTTAGCAGCTAAATGATTTACCTCTTGCACCACCCAGGGACTTCACATACCTCATTATACCTTGCTTTACCCATGTTTTTCTCTAAAAAGTTTGAGTCCCTTAGAAAGCATCCTGTAAATCCAATAATAGCTCACTGGATGAGTATTATACAAAAACTGACAAAAAATTTAGTAGGAGCAACTAGAAGGAGGAAGGAAGGCATGAAAAGTTTACCCTGGGACCATCTAGGGAGAAGAACAGAGTACAGGACCCTATCCAGAGAAGCAGCGATGCCAGAGATGGAGGCA
>NW_006408675.1:2939337-2943717 GCF_000296735.1 Chrysochloris asiatica | reverse complement strand
TTATTCACTGTCCAGCTTTCGCATCCATATGAGGTTATTGAAAATACCATGGCTTGGGTCAGGCACACCTTAGTCCTCAAGCTGACATCTTTGCTCTTCAGAAGAAGACTGTAATTAACTATTTATTGAAAGCTTGTTATGGACCTAATTTTGGGTGCTGTATTTTTTGGTTGTTCCCTTTTTTATAGAAAGGCAAAGTCAAAGTACACAATGTTCAAATGATATGCTTAAAAATTGAAAACATGTGAGTCACAGAAGTAAACCAAGTTTCTGGTCCCATAATATCTTTTATATATATATATATATACTTTTGCCCTGCATCTTGACTTTTACAAGATCATATGCTGATTTTGTACCAAGAAGAAAAGCCATCTGATTTATCTACACTCTAGTGAGGCAATATCTTTGGAAAATTTTTTCTTTTCACATTCCAAAAATTCATGTTTGAGATAGAGGTGTCAGTGCTTTGGAAAAAAAGTGAAAGCCCAAAATTCTTTTAAAAATCCAGTAAGATCAATAGTGGATGCCCGTAGTTTTAATATGGTTATGTTCTCTGACTCATGTTTTCTATAGCTTATGGGGAAGGAATTGAAGCAAATAGTCAACTTTGTTTAAAGAGAAATGACAAAAGATTACAGAACAACAATGAAACAGTTAAGGTCATTGTAAATGCACATGAAAACATCTTCCACTATTCAAAAGGAATTATTTTATATAAGCAAATGTCCTTAAAAGAGAATTAAATCTCCACACATACACAAAGAGGGGGCTTTAAGGGAAAATGAAGCAAGAATATTATACAAAAAACATAACAAAACAAAAAACCACACAAAACAAGTATATGCATAAAGAGGAGAAAGAACGTATCAACAAGACGGTAAAGAGAGAACACAGTAATTTTTCCAAAAAAATGAGATAGGTGACTTGATAAATGAAATGACTTCTTTGTCTCAGTTTGTGAAGCAGGATAAGTGTGGACAGATGCCAGAAACAGGCACATTTCCCAATGGAGATAAAATAGAAAAGAAAATTGGTTTCCTGCCAGAACAGGTGGCGTGATGACATGTGCATATCTGACAGGAAGGATTCTGAAGCTTTTCCAATGGTCTGACCAGGGCTAGTCAGAGGTTGTCTCTAAGACTTCATTCAGGGAAAGCAGCACAGGAAAACCTAAGTGATGTGGTTTCAAATGTCTTTGGACACATGAGAAATAACACATATGTGCCAGGAAAGGAATGGAGCATTTTGCTGTGGAACACAAAGTTGAAAGTTGGGTTAAACTTATTCATAGCTCATGGTTTGATATCCTTAATCATCTATTATAGGAAAATAGCCAATGTTTCATTAATCTCAGGTGCAGGCAAACATTAACTCACTAAACTCCCCTTAACCTAAAATTCTGATACAGCTTTTTAGGGACTTCTCTTCCTTCTTTCCTTCTGTCTGTCTGCTTGCTTTTTTGTTTTGTTTTATATGGTACTGTTTGAGGCTAATGTTGGGAAAGAATATGGAAGTGGAATGTGGAGGGCTAAGATACAAATGAGAGTCCTGGTGTGGCACCATAGGATAAACACTCAGCCATAAGATCAGTTTGAACCTCAGGCCAGTTGCTCATCTCACCAGCAATTCCTCAGAAACCCTATATAGGGCTACTATGAGTTGAGTTCAGAATCTTGCATGCTAGAATAATTGAATATTCATCTGCTTTCTGATTGGTACAGTGTAGCTATCACTTATGCAATCCACAGCTAGCTCTGGGGTGAAACTATCAACACAAAGATTGATAACTTGGTCATAACATTTCTGATCATGTGCTGTACTTGTGTTTGAGAATTAGTAGTGTCATGGTTACAAACATAAACTCAGGGATAAAATTGCTTGTATATTTGTATATGAATCCCAATCCTATTAAGTATAGAGCTTGAATATTGAACCTCTAAATGCCTTCATTTTTCTCAGCTCCAAAACGGGGTAATGACAATTCCAATCTGTAATAGAAGCACCATTATATGCCTACCATATTGTCTCCTTTTCCTCCTTATTGCTGTTGTTAAGCCAGAGTCACTTCTGACACATAGCAGCTGGTGAGTTTGAACCACTGACTTTCTGGTTAGCAGTCCAGTGCTTATCCTACAGCACCACATGAGTAATAAAATCTTCTACAAGTCTCACCATGCTCTGTTGGTCCCCTTACTGTCTGCTAGCCAGATGTAGAAGATTCAGGAAAGGATTCTGAAGTATCTGAAGCTATTGACACACAATAAAAGAAGCCTTGCTCATCGAATCATAGAGTGGAAATTTGTCTTCCAATCACCCAACTGACTGTGATATAAACAAGAATTAAACCTTTTATTGTGGGAAGCCACTAAGAATTCAGGGATGTTTTTTACAGCAGTTAGCCAACTCTACAGTGGTCACAAAACATTAATCAACCTTAACTGAAAACAGTATCAAAAGAGGTTGTAAAGATTAAATTAGTTATTATATATGAAAAGTATTACAATAGTATCTGGTACATATAAGGTCTTGATAAACATTATCTCTCATATTTTAATAACTATAGAATTGGTCTGTTGGGTAGCCTCCAAAACCCTCTATAGTCCACTGACTCAAAAAAATACTATTTGCAATTTCTTAGCAAAGTTGAGTATAGCCTGGGACACCAATTCCTTATAGTGACGAACTAGTTCTATGATGTGATTCAACTAATCATATTAGATCAGACTAGGTAGGACATGATGTTTGAAAATCTGCAAGGATCTCTAAGTATCATGCACTTCAGTGGTTCAGAGATACCTTTCTATTAGGGCCTAAGATTTTAATAGATAACACAGCATCTAAATTGTCATCAGAAATATTATAGAAGTCATTCAAACTATTTGAATACTTACACTGAAGGGCTGATGGTGGTGGTTATGTGCCATGGAGTCGGTTCTGACTCATAGCGACCCTGTACAGGGTTTCTGAGGCTGTAAATCTTTACGGGAGCAGAAAGCCTCATCTTTCTCCCGTGGAATAGCTGGTAGTTTTGAACTGCTGACCTCAAGGTTCACAGCCCGATTTGTAACCACTATGCTACCAGAGCTCCTAAAGGACTGATAGGGGGTTACAAATAATTATTGCAAAAGTCCTAGCACAACATCAAAGCCAGTTTTAAGCCTATATTGTTGTTATTGTTAACTGCTGTTGTGTTTGGTCAGGACTCATGGTGATCCTATGCACAACAGAATGAAACTCTGCTCAGGAAAATAAAGGCAGGCAGGGCTTGATGGTGGATTGGAGAAAAGTGCAGTGAGGATCTCTGTCAGCAATAACATAGAATACTGGATGAAGCAGGTTCAGGGAATGGTCCTAGAATTCTGAACCACATATAAAGGAATATTTAGAAAGTTGGAAGGCTTACAGCCAGGGGAATTTGTAGTGGAAGCAAGAAATCTAGTGCTTCAGAACCACTGGCCTCAGCAGCATCCGGAGTAGCCATCTTGGATGAGATGCGGGCCCCTGACGCCTAATCAATTCTCGGAGATAAAGGTGTGGACATATTTCTGTGTGTGTGCCTGTTCATTGGTCTCTTACTGTCTGCACATCTCAATTCTGGTGACTATAGAGGATGCCTGAGCTAGTGATTACCCCACCGCAGGAAGGTTCTATTATGAATGCTCACAGATCTGCTCAAAATTTAAAGGGACAGTTATTCTTAAGACCAAATGGTAGTACAAAATGGTCACAGCCAGCCCTGAACTGTTTATCACTAGGAAAAAGGCCTGAAGAGTGGTTTAGGAGTGGGAGAGAGGCAGACTAAAAAGGAAACAGGCCAAAAGTTAAATCCTGAGTTACATCATAACAACCAACAGTGGCATCTTAAAGTTTCTCAGGCAGCCTTGAAGGCATAAAGCCGAGAGGGAAATAAAAGTCATACTTTTTGGCTACAGAAATTTTTTTTTTCTCTTCTCTTTTTTCTGCAATTTTAGACTACAGTATCCAATCTGTCTTTTTTGCTGTAGCTGTTTTGTTTTTTGGTCCCCTCTTTACTTTTAGGGGGCTCTTCCTCTCCCTACATTACCCAAGAAGAGACAGCAATTGCAGTCATATAGTCAAGCTCCAATCACACCCCATATAATCCCACCATTCAAGCAAGAACCAATATCAGCTGCCATATACCAGGTAGGCAACCAACATCTGTGACAGTTACTCTGAGTTGAGTAATAATAAGAATGAAAAGCGAAGCTCATCTCCTGATCACATCTACTTGGAAGCACTCAGAAAGCATAATAAAATACCCGTAGCAACCCTGTATAGGGTTTCTGAGGAGCAGCTGGTGAGCTTGAACCACCAACCTTGCAGTTCAAACAGCTTTGCAGTCTGGTGCATTAACCCACA
>NW_006408675.1:2937143-2938746 GCF_000296735.1 Chrysochloris asiatica | reverse complement strand
ATCCAGAAGAGGATGTGGAACAAGGGATACCATTGCTGATGTCTGATAGATCTTGGCTGAAAGCAGAGAATACCAGAAAGATGTATACCTGTGCTTTATTGACTATGCAAAGGCTTTTGATTGTGTGAATCATGACAAGCTATGGACAATATTGAAAAGTATGAGTATTCTAGAGCACTTAATAGTATTCATTAAGAATCTGTACATGGACCAAGAGGCGGTTGTTCGAACAGAACATGGGAACACTGAATGGTTTAAAATTAAGAAAGGTATAGGACGAGGTTGTATTCTTTCGCCATATTTATTCAACCTGTATGCTGAGCAAATAATCTGAGAAACTGGGTTATATGGAGAGAAACACGGCATTAGGATTGGAGGAAAACTCATTAACAACCTGTGATATGCAGATGATACAACTTTGCTTGCTGAAAGTGAAGAGGACTTAAAATACTGATGAAGATCAAAGAGCACAGCCTTCGGTATGGATTCAATGTAAAAGAAAACAAAAATCCTCACCACTAAACCAATAAACAACATTCTTATCAATGGAGAAGAATTCTACCATAGAATCACCAATGTGCTCTAGAAGTACATGTTAGGTATTTAACAAACAAAAGTTTGTTATATTGTGGCAGCTTATATGTGGCTGTGATTCTGGAAGCTATGCCACCAGTATTTCAAGTATCAGCAGGGTTACCCATGGTGGACAGGTTTCAGAAAGCTTCCAAACTAAGACAGACTAGGAAGAAGAAACAAGTGATCCACTTCTGAGTGATTAGTCACTGAAACCCTTATGAATAACAGTGGAACGTAGTCTGATACAGTGCCAGAAATGAGCTTCTCAGGTTGGAACCACTTGAAATAGGTCTGGGGAAAAACTGGTTCCTCAAAGTATTGTTTTTGTTAAGTGCCGTTGAGTTGGTTCTGACTCATTTTTATCTTATATGTGGCTTCTAAGGAGCGGCTGGTGAGTTTGAACCACTGACCTTGAGGTTCAAACTGATCTTGTAGTCCAAAGTATATTTGATGATGTGAATGGAAGAAAGCTTTCAGAATCTTCATTTGCTTATGAAGCACAACTTAAAATGAGAACAAATAGCTGCAAATATCCATTAAAAATCAGAATGTGGAATGTACAAATATGAATCTAGGAAAATTAGATGTAATAGAAATGAAATTAAACAAATAAAAGTCAGTATCTTAAGTCTTAGTGGGCTGAGATGGATCTGTATTGGCTATTTTGAATCAAACAATCATATGGTTTATTATGCCAGAAATGACAAATTGAAGGTGAATGACATCACATTCATCATCAAAAGGAACATTTCAAGATCTATGTTGAATTTCAGTACTGTCAGTGGTAGGATAATATCTATATACCTACAAGGAAGATCACTTAATACAACTATTATTCAAATTTAAAATCCAAATAGTAACATCAATGATGAAGCAATTAAAGAATTTCATCAACGACTTTAATTTCTTTGGGGTCCTTGTATGACACTGTAAGATAGGTCAGTGGTTCAAATTCACCAGAAACTCCTCAGAAACCCTATACAAGGTCCCCATGAGTTGGAACCAACTTAATGGTACTTAAAAACAA
>NW_006408675.1:2935243-2935826 GCF_000296735.1 Chrysochloris asiatica | reverse complement strand
TCGTTTTACATCCTGATGTTGCTGTGGCTTTGCTTATTTCACGATGCTATCATTTGTAACTTTTTATCTTATTTCCCCTATTGCAGTCAAGAGCCATTGCTGTTGTTATGCTTGCTCATCCTATTGAGGCTAATTGGTCCCTGGCTTCTTTATAACATTCTTTACTTATTTGCAAACACCATACTTGTAGATTATTTAAAATCATGTGTTAGACATGCAGTATCTCACACTGAGATCACAGCAAGAATTAGGCAGTAGAAGGTGATGTTTATCAAAGAAACATTAATCTTGACTCTGAAACACCCAATTTCTTGTCTAGGTTTAGGTCAACAGATAAAAACCTTAATGTTGCTTTAATGTGGAGATGAGCAAACCTGGCTGCTCTGGGATTTGGCAAACAAAATCTGGCTGTTTTTCAAACATTATATGACTGGCAACTCCCCAGATGTATTCTGCCAAATGCTTCCCTTCCTTAACCTCTTAGAGTGTATGAATTTCAAAGGGAATTGAAACTGAGTATCTGATTTATTTCCACCACTCGTCTGTCAGTTTGTCATACTGTGGTGGCTTGTGTGGTGCAGTG
>NW_006408675.1:2898124-2923369 GCF_000296735.1 Chrysochloris asiatica | reverse complement strand
CAATGTAATGGAAAACTCCTTACCACTGGACCAATAAATAACTTCCATGCAAATGGAGAAGAAATTAAAGTTGTCAAAGACTTCATTTTGATCAACTATCAACATTTATGGAAGCACCAGTTAGGAAATTGACAGACATATCTTATTGAGCAAATCTGCTGCACAAGACCTCTTTAAAGTGTTCAAAAGCAAAGATATCAGTTTGAGGATTAAGGTGCATGTGACCCAAGCCATAGTATTTTCAATAATCTCATATGTAAGCGAAGTTTGGACGGTGAATAAGGATGCATTTGAGTTACAGTGGTGAAGGAGAATATTAAAAGTACAATGGAATGCCAAAGAACAACCAATCTGTGTTGGAAAATACAGCCAGAATGCTCTTTAGAAGCCAGGATGGCAAAACTTCATTTCTCATACTCAGATATATTATCAGTAGGGACCAGTACCTGGAGAAGGATAGATATCATGTTTGGTAAAGTGGAGGGTTGGAGAAAAAGAGTGATACTCCCAAAGAGATGGATTGTCACAGTGGAACTAGCAATGGCCTCAAGCGTAGCAACGATTGTAATGTTGGCACATGATCTGGCATGTGTGTTCTGTTGTGCAGTGTTTCTATGAGTCGGTACCCACTCAATGGCATGTAACAACAAATCTGAGTTATTCATATTTAAAGTATCAAAGTTTTGGTGTTAGTCTTTATCAAGACTTGTTTGGTTGTTGTTGCTAAAAGTGTTGTCTATTTGGTTCTAACTCATAGGAACCTGCATACGGTTTCCAGGGTGTGGCTAGTGGGTTTGAATCTCAACCTTGCAATTAGCAGTTCAGTACTTCTCTTACTACAACACACCAGGACTCTGGTCAACCTTTGCAAGTTTATATTCTGTTCCTTTGACCCAGGAAACCTGTAGAGGTTGGTAGCAGCCCATTCCTAAAGAAGCAATCAAAATAATTATCTGGTTCTGGGAATTAGGTAGTTCACAACTTTCCTTCAGACACTTAAAATTTAATGTTAAAATTTAAAATTAAAATGATCTTTCTTGCCTTTGAATTTTAAAGTAAGAACAAAGAACATGATATATGTGTTTCCAAATCTCTAGTTGATATCAACTTTTAAGATTTCTAAGTGGGAAGGACAAGGACTAGCACTCTGGTTGGAAGGTGATAAGTGTAGCGGTCTTGTCCTGAAGTTTGCAGAGAACTTTATATAAGATTGAAAAAACATCAACTGTTCTTTCAAGTGAAGAACAATGATAATAAAGGTGAGTGGGTAGAATATGGTAATAATTGGGAGTATAGCACCCCTCAGACGATTTCTTGTTGTTTTTGTTTTGTTTTGTTAAATGCCATCCAATTGGTTCCCATTCATAGTAACCCTGTATAGCGTTTCTGAGGCGCAAATGGTGGGTTTGAACTACAGATCTTGCAGTTAGCATTCCAGTGCTTATCCTACAGTTCCACAACAAGACTCTAAACTCCTTTAGTACTGTTGTAACATGACAGTACTACACATTGGATTTAATGTATTGAGGTCTAAAATTTCCAGAAGCAACAGGAGCTACTAACATACTGGTTAGGCAAAGAGTGACAATAAAAGGCAATCTTTCCCAAAAGGTTATACACATCAAGCATGCCAAATTCACAGGCTAGTCAAATACCCTGGTTAAATGCCCCAATTCATATTTTTTTGGACAATTTTTTATGATATTGGTTTTCTTCCACAAGACGACAGATTATCATGTTCCTAGACGAAGAGGACATCCGCTCTGCAAATATCCTATGAAGGATTGTGTCCTAGACACATCAAAAAGTTCAGTAGATTTATTTAGCTGCTCCGGTAGCTTAGTAGTTTCGAATCAGGCTGCTAACCTCAGGGTCAGTACTTTGAAACTACTAGTTGTTCTGCAGGAGAAATATGAGGCTTTCTGCTCCCATAAAGACTTACAGCTTCAGAAACCCTGTACAGGCTCACTATGAGTCAGAACCAACTCAGGACCAACTCCATGACACATAACCACCACCATTATTGTATAGTCGTGTATCTATATAGCTATATGTCTATATATCTGTATGTTTATATCTTTATCTGCGATATGCAGATGCTATAGCCTTGCTTGCTGAAATTGAAGAGGACTTAAAATAATTAAAGATTAAGTATTTTATAGATTACAGCTCACTCATCACTGCCAAGAAATTTTGAAGACATCTGGACTACTGATTGGAAGAGATCTGTATCTGTGCCCATTTCAAAGAGAGGTGATCCAACAGAATGCAGAAATCATCAGACAATGTCTTTGCTATCCCATGTGAGTAAAGTTTTACTAAAGGTAATACAGAAATGGCTGCAAGCATACACTGACAGAGAACTTCCAGAGGTTCAAGTGAAACGAGGGCTATCATTGCTGATGTCTGATGAATCTTGGCTGAAAACAGAGAATACAAGAAAGATGTTTACCTGTGCTTTATTGACTATGCAAAGGCTTTCGATTGTGTGGATCATGACAAACTATGGACAACATTGTGAGGTATGAGTATTCCTGAGCACTTAATTGTACTCATGAAGAATCTGTGCATGGACCAAGAGGCAGTTGTTCAAACAGAACATGGGAACACTGAATGGTTTAAAATTAAGACAGGTGGGCAACAGGGTTGTATTCTTTCACCATACTTCAACCTGTATGCTGAGTAAATAATCTGATAAACTGAGTTATATGAAGGAAAACATGGCATCAGGATTGGAGGAAGACTCATTAACAACCTGTGATATGCAGATGTTACACCCTTGCTTGCTGAAAGTGAAGAGGACTTAAAATATTTACTGGTGAAAATCAAAGAGCATAGTCTTCAGTATGGATTGCATCTCAATGTAAAGAAAACAAAAATCCTCACCACTGGACCAATAAATTACATTCTTTTCATGTAAAAAAGATTGAAGTTGTCAAGGACTTTATTCGTCTTGGATCAACTATCAATAGTCATGGAAGCAGCAGTCAAGAAATCAGAGGACATATTGCATTAGGCAAATCTGCTGCACAAGACCATTGTAAAGTTTTGAAGAGCAAAGATGTCAGCTTGAGGACCAAGGTGCGCCTTACCCAACTATGGTATTTTCAATAACCTCATATGCATGCAAAAGCTGGATGTTGAATAAGGAAGACCATAGAAGGATTGATGCTTTTGAGTTGTGGTGTTGGAGAAGAATGTTGAAAGTGCCATGGGCTGCCAGAAAACCCAACAGATCTGTGTTGGAAGAAGTGCAGCCAGAGTGCTCCTTGGAGGTCAGGATGGCGAAACTTCGTCTCTCATACTTCGGACATATTGTCAGGAGGTTCCAGTCACTGGAGAAGGATATCATGTTTGGTAAGGTGGAGGGTCAGAGAAAAAGAGGAAGACTCCCAGTGAGATGGATTGGCAAAGTGGCAGCATCAATGGACTTAAGCTTGACAACAATTGTGAGGTTGGCCCAGGACTGGGCAATGTTTTGGTCTGTTGTACATGAGTCATTACTGACTTGATGGCTCCTAACAACAACAACAACACCTCAATGTAAAAAAATGAAAGTCCTCACAATTAGATCAATAAATAACATCATGATAAATAGAGAAAAGGTTGAAGCTGTCAAAGACTTCATTTTGCTTGGATCAACCATGAGTACTCATGGAAGCAGCAGTTGAGAAATCAAATGACATATTGCCTTAGACAAATCTGATGCACAAGACCTCTTTAAAGTGTTCAAGAACACAGATATCAGTTTGAAGACTAAGAGCACCTGATCCAAGATACAACATTTTCAATGGCCTCATATGCGGGTGAAAGTTGGATAATGAATAAGGATGACTGTAGAATGAATACATTTTTATTACGGTGTTAGAGAAGAATATTGACAGTACCATGGACTTCCAGAAGAATAAACAAATCTGTGTTGGAAGAAGCCCAGCAAGAATGCTCCTTAGAAGCCAGTATAGCAAGACTTGATCCCTTATACTTCAGAAATAACATAAAAGAACTTCATGTTTGGTAAAGTGAAAAAAAGAGGAAAACCTACAATGAGATGGAGTGACACAATGACAGCAGCAATGGGACTCAGGATGATGGCAAAGGACTGGGCAGTGTTTTCCTTCTGTTGTGCATAGTGTCACTATGATTCTGAGGCATTCTACGGTACCTAACAACAACATATATCTATCTCTATCATTGTTGTTAATTGCTGCTGAGTTGGTCCTAACTCACAGAGACTTTGTATAGGGTTTCTGAGGAGTGACTGGTGAGTTTGACTACAAGCCTTGTGGTTCAAACTGATATTATGGTTGAGTGCTTATCCTACAGTGCCATACCTATTTATATCTACATATCTATAGTTCTGAGCTCTGGTGTGGCACTTTAAGAGAAGCACTGGAGTGGCAACTGCAAGGTCCCTAGTTCAAACCCACCAGCCACTTTCAGGAACCCTAAACAGGGCCACTGTAATCCAAAACCAACTCAGTGACACACAATAGCAACAGCATTATTTTGTCCTAATGGAGTCCGGGTGTGGTGCTGTGGGTTAATGCGCCAAACTGCAAAGCCATTTGAACTGCAAGGTTGGTGGTTCAAGCTCACCTGTTGCTCCTCAGAAACCCTATACAGGGTCTCTATGGGTCAGAACTGACTCAATGTCACTTAACAACAACAACAACCACAAAAATGGCTCAATGGTAAAACAATTGGCTGCTAACTGAAAGTTCAGCGGTTCAGACCCACCAGTAATTCCATGGTAAAAAAAGACCAGGTGATCTTCTTCCATAACAATTACAATGTAGGAAACCCTATAAAGCATTTCTACTCTGTCATTTAGAGTCATTATGGATTGGAAATAGATCCATATTTGTCCCCATGCCAAAGAAAGGTGATCTTGTGGAATATGTAAATTTTCAAACCAGTTCATTAATATCATATGTAAGTAAAATTTTGCTGAAGATAACTAAAAAATGATTGTAGCAGTGCAACATGGAACTGCCACAATTTCAAACCGGATTCAGAAGAGAGCATGGAATGAGAGATCCCACTATTGACTTCAGATGGATCTTGGCTGAAAGCAGAGGATACCAGAAATATGTTTACTGTATTTTATTGACTATGCTAAGGCATTTGACTGTGTTGATCATAACCATGGATAACATTGCAAAGAATGTGTATTCCAGAACATTTAATTGTACTCATGAGGAACCTGTACATAGACCAAAGTCATTTGAACAGAACAAAGGATAGCGAATGGTTTAAACTCAGGAAAGGTATGTGTCATGGTTATATCCTTTTACCATACATGTTCAACCTATATGCTGAGCAAATATTTTGACAATCTGTATTATATAAAGAAGAATGTGGCAACAGGATTAAAGTAAGATTTATTAACAACCTGTGATATGCAGATGATATAAACTTGTTTATTGAAAGTGAAGAGGACTTGAAATACTTACTGATGAAGATCAAAGATTATAGCCTACAGTATAGACTGCACCTCAATGTAAAAACAATGAAAATCCTCACTACTCTACCAATAAGTAGCATCATGATAAATGGAGTATAGATTAAAGTTGTCAAAGACTTCTTTATTCACAATCAATCCTCATGGAAGCAGCAGTTAAGAAATCAAAGGATGTATTGCATTAGGCAAATCTGTTATAAAGACCTCTTTAAATTATTCAAGAGCAAATACATCAGTTTGAGGAATACTGCCATACTATCTTCAGTTGCTTCATATGTATGTGAATGTTGGACAATGAATAAGGAAGATCTTAGAAGAACTGACACATTTGTATTATGCTGTTGAAGAATACAGAAAGTACCATGGCCTGCCAGAACAAATGAATTTGTTTTGAAATAAATACAGCCATAATATTCCTTAGAAATAAGGATGGTGAGACTTTGCGTCTTGTACTTTGGACATAGTATTAGGAGGGACCAGTCCATGGAGAAAAGCATTGTCTTCGGCTAGGTTCTCTAGAGCAGCAAAATCATTGAAGCTTATATATGTATATATAAGGAGACATTTATATCAAGGAAATGGCTTATACAGTTGTAGATGTGGTCAGTTCCAAGTCCTTGGGTTAGAAGTCAGACTGGAGACTTCTTAGTAGCTGCAAGGCTGATGAACCAAGATCTGCAAGTCAGATGGCACAGACAGTCCAGTAGGTCCAGCAGGTAGGAAGACAGGTTGTTGATGACTCCCAGGATAGGCAGGTAACAGAGCAGGCCTCTGACTCAGGTCCAAAGAACTCAAGATGAGAGAACATACCAGATGCAATATCCAGATCTAGTAAACTGTTCCTGAATGTCTCATATATTAGAAGCAGGCCACACACCCGAGGAAATCTCCTTTTCAATTGATTGGCTGCTCATAACCAATCATTACACATTTTATTAGATCTCATCATGGGGGATAACTACATCTCAACTGCCAAACTACCCAGTTTGGTTGGCACAAAACCTTAGCTATCAGAGACTTTATGTGGAGGGTCTGCCTAAAAGAGGAAGACCATCAACAAGATGAATTGGCATTGTGTCAACAACATTGGGCTCAAACATAACAACAATTGTGAGGATGGCACAGGACCAGGCAGTGTTTTGTTCTATTGTGCATAGAGACGCTATGAGTCAGTTGGAACTGACTTGATGGCACACAACAACAACGTTGTGTATTCTAGAATAGAATAGTCTTATCCTTAAGAGATAAGATATAGCCTTGGACTGTCATAAAACCAATAACTTGGTAACGCCATTTGTGAGTTTACAAACCAGTATTAACTAATGTTTAAAATACGCAACTCCCCTTTTACCCCAGCAGAAACACATAGAGAACAAAGTTTTCATTTATAAAAGAAAAGCATTCAAAGCACTGCTTATCAGAAACCACTGAATTTTATTGCATCAGAAAATTATAACTTCTAGAGATCAAATTATTTTCAAAAACAAAACAAAACAGTGCAGTGGACACATGAAAGTAACACCTTCCTATCATGATTCCTCCCTCTGAGGATATTCACTATCTTTGTATAATTTTCTCCTTTTCTTTGAGTATAGATAGGCCTATGAGCTGCTTTTAGCCAATAGAATATGGCAAAGGTGGTGGGACGTCACTCTTGTGATTATGTTGTCTTATTTAACACTCCATCTTGTTAGCAGTGTGGCCCATATACCAAGGAGCTGAAAGCAACTTCTAGGTGCTGAAGGCCTTTGCCTGCAAAAAGCCTGGTCCTTTAGTTTTGTTGTTGTTGTTGCTAAGTGCCTTAGGTTGTTTCCAACTCATAGAAAGTTGTTTCCAACTCATAGAAAACTGTATAAGATTTCTGAGGATAGGCTGGTGAGCTTGAACCACCAACCTAGTGGTTCAAACCCACCCTGTGTTCCAGTGCTTATACTCAGTCTTATAACTGCAAATAAGTAAATTCTACCGACAACTTGTAGGGCACTGACAGATCAGTATTGGACTGAAAACCACCAGGTCGGCAGTTCAAACCCATGAGCTGCTCCTGGGAAATCCTAGACAGGGTTGCTATGAATCACATTTGACTCGATGGCATTTAACAACAACAACAATAAAAACCAACAACTTGAGTGAGTTTGAAACTAAATTCTCCCTCAGTTAAACTTCCAGATAAGAATTCAGTCCAGACAACATCTGGAGTGTACCTGAACAAAGAACCCAGCTTAGTTCTGCCTGGAGATCAGACTCACAGAATCTGTAAGATATTAAATGTGTGTTATTTAAAGTCATTAAGTTTGTGATGATTTCTCATGTAGCAATACATAACTAATTCACCAAGTGTCTGTCACAAAAGTTTTTTGCACTTAGGGGTTTCATATTGCAATGTTGTTGTTAAGTGCTGTCGAGTCAGCTCCTATTCATAGCACCTCTGTATAGGGTTTCTGAGGAGTGACTGGTGAGTTTGAACCACTGACTTTGAGATTCAAAGTACTTTGCAGCCCAGTGCCTTATCCTATAGCACCGCACCAGGACTGTTTCATATTGCAATAATGACAAGGAAAGCTGAGTTCATCATCAACTGATGCTAATGAATGGCACAAGAAACCATCACTTCTCTCATGCCAAGTTACCACCAGAGTGAAAAGAACCGAGCATTTAGTCAGAGGTATGCCTTTCCCTTTTCTTCAGCATAGTTGGAGAAAATCATATTGAATGATGATCTATCCTTCAGGTGTCTGGGCACTGTGCCAAGGGAAATGTTCTGCTGAACAAACATAATTCAACACATAAAAAGCTTTCTCTACTATGGAAGCCACTATTAGAATGTTCTTAAGATCCACATCCAAATATATGAAATAACTAGGACAGCCATATATGTTTGCATTGGTATCGTTGACTGACTCCAAGGTAACAATAAATGTAATTTGCAATATCCCATTATGGTCACAATGGAATCCACCCTTCTTACTGTGACCTACAAGGACCTACCAGGACTGCAGAATCTGGCGTAGCTTTCACTACTGAGCTTCTCACTAACTCCCTTTCCAGCATATTTGCCCGGCAGTGACTTTCTTTCTGTTCCTCAAGCACACAAACCAAGCTCATGCCTACTTCTGTGGCTGTTGCCTGAAATACTACTTGCTCTCCAGCAGGTCCACAGCTTCATCTCATATTTTCAGGTTCAAATGCCCCCTCCCTCAGTAAGGCCATCCCCAACTTCCTAGAAGGCCCCCTACTCTCCACATCACATCATGCTTGTCTCCATTAATGTTTATTTATATTGTCTGAAAATATCTGGGTATCCATTTGTTTGCATGGTTACTCTGTGTGTCTCTCAATAGACTATTGTTGTTAAGTGCCATTGAGTCATTTCCAACTCATAGTTACCCTGTATAGGGTTTCCAAGGAGCAGCTGTTGAGTTTGAACAGCCACCCTTGCAATTAAAAAATCCTTGTAGTCTAGTGCTAACATGAAAGCCAGAATTGTCTTGTGCCTTCAGCAAACTGAACAATGTCTACCACATGGTAATGCATAATAAATATTTATTGAATATGAAACAGAATTTGCTTGTTGTAATGACTAGATTGTCATTACTTGATTTATTTTTGCTGTTGTTGCTCTTTGTACACCCTCTCACAGAGTTTGGAATCCTATGGCAGTTTTGACACATGAAACTCAGCCAGCATTTTCTGTACCCAGCACTATGTAAGGTATCACAAGGAAAACACAAGTTGTAGAAGATATACCTTAAAGTGCCCTAAAGGACTACACAAATGAATTAGGTAGGAAGGTATAACATACATAAATCCATCAAAATCCAACTCCTAGGCATTCCCTGCACCAATATCTGGGCCAAACTAAATATGAAGTTGTTAAGGGAGTGAAAGGAAGTGAATGATTAAAAAATTTCTGTTTCTTGGAAGGTAAATGTCAATGTGACAAAAGACACAAAAAATGAAAAAAGTCATTAAATGCCCAGAGTCAAAAAATGGATCTTTAACCAAGAGTTTGAATGCACTTTTGAATCACTTTTAAAAAAGACAAAAAAAAAAAAAAAAAAAAGTCAACCTTCTCGTAACTGAAGGTATTAATGTTGGCGTAACTCCAATTAAATCAGAATGTCTAGGGACAGGATTTCAACACTGATATATTTTTTAAAATTCCCCAGTGAGTCTAATGTGCACCCAGAGTTGAAATCTCCTGCTAGCTTAAAATGACATCACATAGTTAAATTGAGGAGGAATGGCCCAGGACAGCAAGGGAAGACCATGAAGCACAGTTGTTAAGGCAAATCACCATGGTGCAAATCCAGGTCTGACAATTTACCTTCTGGCTGACCTTGAGCAAGTGACTTAACTTCTCTGAGTCTCAGAAAGTGGGGATAATAAAAGCAGTCACCTCATTAGCTCAATGAAGAATTACATTATTTAATTATAGAAGGGAATTGTATAAAGCATGTGGTACAATGCATGACATCAAGTCAAAGTCCAAACTTTTTTCATTTTCATTATAATCTGTTTCTGTCCAAAATGCTCATCCTTCATAAAGGCACTGGAAAATCCAATGGCTGCTTCTCTGAAGTTTTTGCATCCATCAGCTTAACAAATTGTCATCACTCTGACCCACAACCTTAACCCAGTACTATGATGGATTCAAGCACAATAAGACAGAGGGTGAGAGAAGTCAACTTGGGAGCAAATGAGCATTTTAATGGAAATTGAAATTGTGAATGATGGTGCCAGCAGCCTCACCTGACTAGGAGACCAGGGGACTGCAATGTCAGAACAACCCTGTCTGTAAAGCATTGCAGGGAATTTAAATGAAACACAGCCGAGTTTTTCCCATAGATATGGATCGTGAGTACTGTCCTTCCCCTCATTAGTGTGACCCAGAACTAGAACAAAAATCATAACCGGAAGCACTCTCTCTCTACCTCCTCCTGAGTTTGATCATTTCACTTCATAGTTTCTTTACAAGTGCCTTGCCTCCTGTTCTTAAGACAAGTCACTTGAAAGCTTCCTAATGTTCTCAGAGCTAACAATGTGCCAAGAAGACCATTGGGATCATTTATACATATCAGAGATATGTATACATTTATACAGTCCTTTGTGTAAGTATAGAAAATTCACAATATAGTTTTGTTTTCACAGGTCTATATTATGATGTTCGATGTGCATGCCTTGCATTTGTTAACTGCTTTGAAAACAAAGTCTGGAAGCATACCCTCCAGACATTTGATAGTGGTCATTTATGCACTAATATTAAGGGTGAATTTAAATTTTTACACGACAATCTTCAATGACATTTGAAATTTGTATAATGAGCACTCTTATTTTTGTATATAAAACATAATGTTGAAAAGAAATAAAGTACATATTGTGTAAAAAGAAAAAAAAAAAAAAAAAAGACCTGGGCCCTTTTGAAAATAAGAAATGGTTTTAAAATATGCCAACAATCTGCAGTTTAGAAAAGAAAGGGCTGTCATTGACTATGAGCATCACTGACTGTGAGCTTTAACTATTTAGGAGATTGGGAAAACAAAAAACAAAAAACAAAAAAACCCGCCTTCTTCATTGGAAAAAATTAGACAAGAGAGACTCTTGGTTAGGAAAAGACAGCTTTTCTTACTTCCCTTGTGTGACTTTCAGCTTCTCAGTTCACCTTTCAAAGGTGAACCTTGGAGATGACAACAGATACTTCATTGCATATGTTTGTGGAGAACAGAGTCCAGACCTCCAAAGCCGACCTAGAAATGTTCTCCTCAGCAAAGCAAAGTCTCTGTTTCACAAATTGAATCAGCGCTTTTCATGATTCCAAAGGACTACCATTCACTTTTTCCCCCACTTCCATCATTCAACTCAGAAACCTTCCTTTCTGTATATTTTCATGAAACCCTGCCCAATACCAGGTGCAAATTGAAAAAATCCCACTGGCCAATTTCAGCATAGGGAGGCCTACTGTTCTTTCAACAGAGACCTTCTTTCAGGCTAGGAGTTCAGATCTTAGCCCCTGGGCACACAAGTTAGGGGTTTCGCTTTCATCCATAAGCATCACTCATGAAAAACTCCTTCTCTGTGGTGGCTGAACTTCCAGACCTCCAGCCTAGAGGCTCAGATACATCTGTCTGTGGGAACCTGGGAATCTGTTGGAAAGGAAAGCCAAAGGAATTCATTGCTGATCTTGACCTTTAAATATGCAATGGTTCTTAAGCTCAGGCGTGTAATTTTCCACCCACCATGGATTTCTGTGTGGTCAGCATTTATCATTTGGCAAATACTTAACAAGTTGCTCCTTTTGATTTAAAGACTATTAGGTGAGCTTCCCACTTGAGGCATTCCACAGATAGATCATGATATCAGCTCTATCACCAATAACCAAGGAAGGACATAGGTGCCTTTAGAGACTCTGGCTGATTTCAATAAGGAATTGAATTCTGGTTTCCATCAGCCCTTCCCAGTAGAAAGCTATACTATGGTTCTAGCAATCATCCACTTAAATTCTATTTTACAAGCATTTACTGAGCATCTACTTTGTAATTTGCGTTGGCATATAGACAATTAATCCAAACACCTTCATGTCACTGAATTGCTGCTTCCTTATCCTATGGTGGGGTTGGAGTATAAGGATTGGTTCTGTACATTTGCTTCCTCTGCTAATGAGAGATGTGTACACCAAGCAAATAAAATGTTAATGTTGGAACTTTCATTAATGGAATTAACTGAGTTTGTAACTCTGAATGGGCGTAGCATCAAATTACTCATCTGAGGAGCAGAGGTGGGGCTTGGAAAGAGCATTTTCTGGTATTGTTAGCAAGCTTAGTCTACCAGTTTTACTGCTCACAGAAGCAGTTCACACAACAAGTTGGGAGAAATAAAACAAATGACCAGACTGAAAATGTTATTTAAAGTTCCTGATCTACTTTGTAAATTAAGTGCATCAGTTAGGGTCTCTACAAGATACAGATGGTCCACTCATATTAGGTAATTCATGAAAGGTTAAGAAAGAGACTATTCAAAAAAGTATGAAGGGGTTTTAGGAAACAACCAAGGGCAACGCAGTCCTCTAAGGCTAGTAACAGCCGAGAACTGCTGCTGTCCCTTTTAACAGTTGCCATTAAGTGGAATCTAACTCATGGAGGCCCCATGCATGACAACGTAGAACTGTGCTCTATGGAGTTTCAAAGGCTATGAATTTTTGGAAGCAGATCACCCAGCCTTTTTTCAAAGGTATCTCTGAAAGGCCTCCATCCTTTCGGTTAACAGCTGAGCGTGTTAACCACATGCACCACCTGGGAATTTTACCCCTGCCTCTAGAAACCCAGAAACATAGAAATGGCAAAGGAAGTGGAAAGGTTAGCTATAAGGAAAGTAAGGTCTGAAAGGAATGTGATGTAGCCTTTGGTAGCGAGACCCAGACAAATCATAGCAATTAGACAGGAAGGGAGTCAGGACATTTTTAGCAGCTCACCTTTCTTTTTCCCTGCTTACTGATAACTTGTGTAATTGTTTTTGTTAGGTGCCATCAAGTTGGCCCTGACCCATAGCAACCTCTGCAAAGCAGAATGAAACACTGCCCAGTCCCACACCAACTTCACAATCATTGCTAAACTTAAGCCCATTGCTGCTGCCACTGTACTAATCGCATTGGGGGCCATGCTCCCTTTCTCTAAGCCTCCACTTTGTTGTTGTTGTTGTTAGGTGCCATCGAGTCAGTACTGACTCATAGCGACCCTATGCACAATAGAACGAAACACTACCTCATCCTGGGCCAAATTCACTATTGTTGCCACACTTGAGTCCATCAATGCTGCCACTTGGCCAATCCATCTCATTGAGGGCTTTCCTCTTTTTCTCTGACCCGCCACATTACCAAACATGATATCATTCTCCAGCGACTGGTCCCTCCTGACAATATGTCTGAAGTACCCTTAAGAAGGTACCAACTCATAACAGCCCTGTGCACAACAGAACAAAACATTGCCCAGTCCTGCCCCAACCTCACAATCATTGCTACGCCTGAGACCATTGCTGCTGCTACTGTGTCAATCCATGTCATCGGGGGTCTTCCTCTGTGTCTTCAACCTTCCACTCTACCAAACATATCTTTTCCCAGGGATTGGTGCCTTCTGACATTATGTCCAAAGTACAAGGGATGAAGTCTGATCATCCTGACTTCTAAGGAGCACTCTGGCTGCACTTCTTCCAATACAGATCTGTTTGTTCTTTTGGCAGTCCCATGTACTTTCAGTAATCTACTCAAGCACCAGAATTCAAATGTATCTGTTCTTCTATGGTCTTCCTTATGCATTGGCCAACTTTCACATGCATATGAAGTTACTGAATATACCATGGCATGGGTCAGGTGCACCTTAGTCGTCAAACTGACATCTTTGCTCTCCATCTTTGCATCGTCAATAAAGCACAGGTAAACATCTTACTGGTATCCTCTGTTTTCATCTAAGATCCATCTAGCATCAGCAATGATATTCCTTGTTCCACATCATCTTCGGAATCTGACTTGAATCTCTGGAAGTTCTCCGTAAATGTATGTTTACAGCTGTTTTTGTGTTACCTTTAGTAAAACTTTACTTGCATGGATATCAGTGATATTGTCTGATGATTTTCACATTCTGTTGGGTCACCTCTCTTTGGAATGGCACAAATACAGATTTCTTCTAGTCAGATGGCCAGGTAGTTGTCTTCCAAATTTCTTGGCATAGATAAGTGACTGCCTCCAGTGCCACATCAGTTTGTTGAAAGATTTCCATTTGTATTCCATCAATACCTGGTTCCTTGTTCTTTGTCAATGCCTCCAATGCACCTCAGACTTCATCCTTCAGGACCACTGTCCCTTGATCATATGCTACCTGAGCAATTTCATCTTTTGTTATAGATCTGTTCAAGTTTTCTACTTCACCATGTGTAAGTTTTGGGAGGTCATGTTTTGCTAAAAATGCATCTATCTCTTTTGAATTTGTTGGAGTACAACTCTTCATAGTATTCTGTTATTCTCCTTTTGATTTCATTTAGTTCCGTTTTGACATCACCCATGTGGTTTCTAATGTGAGTTATTTGTGTCTTCTTCCTCTTTTCGTTGGTTGGGTTTGCCAATGGTTTGGCAATTTTATTAATCCTTTCAAAGAACCAGCTTCTTGTCCTGTTGATTCTTTCTATAGTTTTTTTGTTTTCCATCTCATTTATTTCTGCTCTGATCTTTATTATTTCTTTTCTTTTGGTGACTGTAGTTCCCTAATTGTTGGACCTATTGTGTTAATGTGTTAATTTTGGTTCTTTCTTCTTTTTGGATGTGCGCATTTATCGCAATAAATTGTCCTTTCAGCACCACTTTCACAGTGTCCCAAAGATTGTGGTATGTTGTGTTTTCATTCTCATTTGTTTTTATGCACTTTATGAATTCATGTTTAATTTCTTCTTTTACCCAGTTGCTTTTCAGAAGGGTATTATTCAGTTTCCATGTATTTAACTTTATTTCTTTAGTCTTCTTGTTGTTGATTTCTAGTTTTATAGCATTGTGGTCTGAAAAGATGTTCTGTAGTATTTTGATGTTTATAAATTTATGGAGGCTTGCTTTGTGACCTAACAAATGGTTAAATCTGGAGAATTTTCCATGTGCACTGGAGAAGAAAGTATATTGTGCTGTTGTTGGGTTGAATGCTCTATATACGTCTATGAAGTCAAGTTGGTTGATTGTGCTGTTTAGTTCCTCTGTAACTTTGTCAAGTTTCTTTCTGGTTGTTCTGTCCATTTTCGAATTAAAAATCTCCCACTATAATTGTAGATTTATCTATTTCTTTCTTCAATTCTAGTAAGGTTTGCTTCATAGATCTTGGTGCTTTTTCATTGGAAGCATAGATATTTATTATGGCTATGTCGTCTTGCTCAATTGACCCTTTGATCATGAGATAGTGTCCTTCTTTATCTCTTATGCTGGTTTTATCTTAAAGTTTACTTTTTAAGAGACTAGAATCACCACTCCTGCTTGTTTATTGTTGCAGTTAGCATGGTATATTTTTCCCATCCTTGAACTTTTAGTTTGTTTTTGTCTTTGTGTGTAAGATGTGTCTCTTACAGGCAGCATATTGAAAGATCTTGATTTCTTATCCAGTCTGCTACTCTCTGTCTCTTCACTGATGCATTCAATCCATTGACATTCAATGTAATTATTGATAGGTATGAATTAATTGCTACCTTTATATTAATTTTTTGGTAGTGCAGTTCGTCCCTTTGTTTTGCATGCCTTCTTGTGCTTAGTTTGTGTTTTTTGTGCAATTTCTTTCAGTTTCTTCTTAGTTTTCATGTTTCCTTTTTCTGTTTGGAAGCTTATTTTCATGGTAAGTTGTGAAGTATTAACTTTTTTTGGGGGGTTACCTTATAATCTATTAACTTTTCTCTTCATTTCAGAGAATCTATTGTAGTCCTGGTGTGCCGCTGTGGGTTAATGTGTCAGACTGAAAAACCATTTGAACTGCAATGTTGGTGGTTCAAGCTCACCAGGTGCTCCTTGGAAACCCTATACAGGGTCACAATGGGTTGGAACTGATTCGATGGCATTTCACAACAATGACAACAACAATTGTATCCTGCAATCTACCTGACATCCTCACCATCTGGATCTCTGTTTCTATATTTATCCCTTCTTTGACACTGATATTATTTTGATATTCATTTGACCTCCCAGCTCCTTGGAATTCATTGTTGTAGTTTTGTTCAGTTCTAGGTGGTGTTGCCACGCTTATCAATCTCTGGTTGTTATCTGTTCTTGTTGCTTTTCAGTCCAAAGAACTCCATTTAGGATATTTTGAAGTGCTGGATTGGTTTTGATAAAATCGCTTAGCTTCTGTTTATCCTGGAATGTTTTGATAGGCACCATCATATTTGATTGATAGTTTTGCTGGATAGATGATTCTTGGTTGGCAATTTTTTTCTTTTAGGGTTTTGTATATGTCTCCCAATTGCCTTCTTGCCTTCATGGTTTGTGCTGAATAGTCAGAGCTTAATCTGATTTGCTTGCCTTTATAAGTGACACTTCTCTTCTCCCTGGCTGCTTTTAGAATTCTCTCCTTGTCTTTGATTTTAGAGAACTTGATTATTATATGTCTTGTTGACTTGCTTTTGGGGTCTATCCTTCCTGGTGTACATTCAGCTTCTTGAATGTTTATCTTCTCATCTTTCAAGATGTTAGGGAAATTTTCTTCCAGCAGCTCTTCCACTATCTCCTCTGTGGACTTCTCTAATTCTTCCTGTTCTGGAATGCCAATAATTCTTAAGTTATTCCTCTTCATGTTATCCAGCATAAATATTCAACTCTCTTCAGATTTTTTAATCCTTTTTTCTGCTTGCTTTCTATCTTAGAAGTATTGAGAGATTTGTCTTCCAGCTTGCTAATTCTGGCTTCCAGCTCTTCTATTCTGATCCTTTCCCCATTCAGTGTATTGTCCATTTCTGATATTTTATTATTAATCATACTGACCTCTTTTTGCAGGTTTTGATTTTTTTCCAATGCTGTATCAATCTTGTTTGATTGCTCTTGTAGTACTTTCCTGACTTCTTCTTTGTTTTCCTTTATCCCTTTTTGGATCATTTGAATTTGTTTCCATATCATTCTTCTGAATTCCTTCTCAGGTAAATCCAAAACCTGGTCTTTCTTTTCTGGGGAGCCTTTGTCTGTCTCAAGTGCATTTGTCTCAGTTACTCATTTCTGGTTTTGGACATGTTTTTGTTGTGTTTGAGATCTTTGTTTGCCATTTCCAGTAGTTATGCCACTTTTTAATGCTTAAATCGTTGTTTGTTGCTGTTTATTAAGCTTACTGTTTTTCTCCTGATGGATATGATCAGGAGATAGGCTTCCCTTTTCTCATGTAATGCTTAGCAAGTGTTATTGTATCTTGTCTCAATGGTGGACTATTATGGGGTATGCTTGTAGCTTGGCTATATGACCATGATTGCTGTCTCTTCTTGAGTAACGTAGGGACAAAAAGCTCCCACCTCCAGGAAAAATGTGTGATCAAAAGGACCATAAGCAGAAGCAATATAAAAGCAGAGACAAAGACTACTACTTTGAAACAAAAATAAAACTGTGGCCAACTGTCTAGTCACCTTGCTATAAGGCAATGTGTGTGCATCATAGAAGCCCCCCACAATGGGTGGGGGTGTCTGCTTGCTCAGGCCCCTCCTCTAGTCACCAACATGGAGGTGCACAGATAGATATTGAGAAGTTAATGGGAGAATGATTGTCCACTACTTTTGTCTTTGAAGGTCAGTTAGGTATCTGTGTGTACACAGCATAATTCTCGAGATAGTTGCTTCCCTTTATGTTGGGGTTTTACAGATTGTTCTATTGTTTGTCTGTCAGGCCTGACAAATTTGCTTTTTTCTTGCTAGATAGGCCAGAGCAAAGGGTCCTGCCAAGCTCTTTCTCTCTGTACCGTGGGAAAACTGTGGGGTCAGCACTAGACTTTTTTTTTCGGGGGGAGGTGCCCACCAACCCACCTGAAGGTGTCCGGGCTGGGCAAAGAAGGTGCGGCAGGGAATTGGAGGGAAAAAAATGTGTAGAATCCCCTACACCTCCTTTTGCAAATGTCACTGCACCGCTTTTAGTACTGGTTCCCTGTACTGGTCTGGCTGTAGACCTGCCCTGTTGCTGCAGAGGGAGTTCTGTCTCCAGCTATTCCTAATTCGCAGTATTTTCCTTTATATAGTAACTTTTTTCACTTGTTGGTGCAGGAAACTGACATCCTGAACCTTATGATAGATCTAGAGCTCTTGTGGTGTTCCGTGAGCACAGCTTCTCTGGGTTTTCAATCTGTCTCCCATGGAAACTTTCCTACCTGGCTCTCTCTGCTGCAGCCCAAACTGGAACTCTGCCCACAATTCCTCTTAAATTTGTCATTCCTGGTATAGGAAACAATATGATTGTCAGATTCAAAGTGACCAATACCAGTCCATTTCAGCTCACTAATGCCTAGGATACCAATGTTTATGTGTTCCATTTCATTTTTGACAACTTCCACTTTCTTAAATTCATAATTAGGATATCCCATGTTCTGATTATTAATGGATGTTTGCAACTGTTTCTCCTTCTTTTGAGTTATGCCCCATCAGGAAATGAAGGTCTCTAAAATTTTACTACATCCATGTCATCATGGTCAACTCTACTATGAGGAGGCAGTTCTTTCCAACAACATTTTGTGTACCTTCCAACCTGAAAGTTAATATTCTGGTACTATATCTGACAATATTGTGCTGCTATTTATAAGATTGTCAGAGGCTAAATATTTAGAAATGGTCTGCCTCTCCATAAACTCAGCTGAAACCTGTCCACCGCAGGTGATCCAGTTGGTATTTAAATTTTCTGTGGCATAGCTTCCAGCATTAGGGCAACACACAAGCCACCAAAGTACTGCAAAGTAACAGTTAAGTGTAAATAAAGATTACAGCCTCCAAAATAATATACACGGTAGTTATGAATCAGAATTGACTTAATGGAAGTGAATATTTTTTTTTCCAAACAGATTCTTACACTAAATTTTGAAACTTCCATTATAGCCTATATAATATCATTAGTTCCATTTTGATGTTTCATTAATACTTATCATTTCTATTAAATTGTGATTTTATGAAAACAATTGTTGTTGTTGTGAAGTGTCATCGAGTCGGATCTGACCCATAGCGACCCTATACAGGTGTCTGGTGAGCTTGAACCGCAACCTTGCAGTTCAAATGGCTTTGCAGTCTGGTGCATTAACCCACAGTGCCACACCAGGACTGAAAACAATAGCCATATACAAATATCCATAATCACCAATCCCAGCAAAATTCCTGAGACATAGTAGAGTATTTTTTTTTTAAATATGTGATTCTAGAGTCCATTTCCCATGGTTGTAAGAGGTTCCTATGCTTATTTTGAACCCAACAAATATAGTCCAGGTATCAATTGTCACAACAAACTATCTGGAACTAGCATAATGCCACTTCCAATGTATTCTATTGGTCAAAAGTCACAAAGCATGTCTATATTCAAGTTGAAGAGACATAGACCTCACCACTCATGAAATATTTGTAGTCATTTGTAATGTGCCACACAGCATCTGCCAAAGCAGTCTGACTACAATTATGTAAACTGACTTTATAGGCCTTTCAAAGAGCAAATCTTGTTTTGTGGCCAGGGAAATAATTCAAAGGAGATGGTATAACACATTCAGTGGAAAAGAAAAATTTTAAAGTTTTTCTAATATCTATTTTGCTGTTGTTGAAGTCATGAAGTCATATGAAGTTACCACATATGTATGCAAACGAAGTCATGGTATGACATTGTAGGATAAACACTGGACTACTAGCTGCAAAGTCAACAGTTCAAATCCACTAGCCACTCTGTAGGAGAAAGATGAGACTGTCTGCCCTTTAAAAGATTTCATTTCAGAGACACTATGCAGGGTTGCTATGAATCAGAATGCATTTGATGGTAATAAAAGCTATATGTTGGTGTTAGGTGCTGTCAAGTTGATTTCAACTTAGTGACCCTATGTACAACAAAATGAAACATTATCTTGTCCTGTGCCATCCTCAGAACTGTTTTTAGGCTTGAACCCATTATTGCAGTCACCCCGTTAATGTATCTCATTGAAGGGTTTCCTCTTTCTCAATGACCCTCACTTTACCAAGCATAATGCATATCCTTCTCCAGGAGCTGGTCCTTCTGATAACATGTCTAAAGTACATTATACAAACACTCCATTCTTGCTGCTAAGGAGCATTCTGCCTTGATTTGAAATATTGAAGGATTCCATGGGAAAAATTTTGCATGACAGAGGAGGTATCAAAAGATGGATGAAATATACACAGAGTCATTGTACCAAAACAAAATTGGTTGATGTTCAACCACTTCAGGAGGTAGCATATGATCAAGAGCCAATGGTGCTGATAGAAGAAGTCAAAGCTGCACTGAAAGCATTGATGGCAAGCAATGGAAGCTGAGGATACCAGAAAGATATTTGCCTGTGTTTTATTGACTAAGCAAAACATCAACTGTGTGAATCACACCAAATTATGGATAAAACTGTAAAAAATTGGAATTCCAGAACATGTAATTGTGCTCATGTGGAACCTATACATATAAGTAATTCAAACAGAACAAGGAATTATTCCACAGTTTAAAATCAGGAAAGGTGCACTTCAGGGTTACATACTTTTTACCATACTTGTTCTATCTGAAAATTGAGCAAATAATCTGAGAAACTGAACTATATGAAGAAGAATGTAGCATCTTTCTTGCTTCAAATAATGAGGACTTGAAGCACTTACCAATGATGATCAAAGTCTTCAGTGTAGACTACACTTCAACATAAAGAAAAAAAAATACTCACAACTGGACCAATAATCAAATCATGGTGAATGGAGAAATGAATGAAGCTGTCAAGGATTTCATTTTGCTTGGATCCACAATCAATGATGATGGAAGCAGCAGTCAAGAAATCAAATGATATACTGTATTTTGGAAATCTGCTGCAAAAGATTATTTTAAGGTTCTTAAAAGATAAGTTGTCACTTTGAAGACAAATGTGCACCTGACCCAATTCATGGTATTTTCAGTCACCACACATGAATGCAAAAGATGAATAATGAATAAGAAAGACTGAAGAAGAATTGATGTCTTTTGGATACTGGTGAAGAGTATTGACTATACCAAGGACTGCCAGAAGAATGAATAAATCTACTTTAGAAGGAGTTTAGCCAAAATTCTATTTAGAAGCAAGGATGGTGAGATGTTATTTCACATACTCTGGACATGTTATCAGGAAGAACAAATCCCTAGAGAAGAACATGATGCTTGGTACAGTTAATGTTAATGAAAAAGAGGAAGATCCTCAAAGAGATGTATTAATGCAGTGGCTACAACAATGGGCTCATGCACAGCAATAATTATGAGGGTGGTGCAGGGCCAAAGAAGTGTTTTCTTCTGTTGTACATATGGTCTTTCTGAGTTGGAAGCTACTCAATAGCACCTAACAACAGCGTGACTTTCCATAAGGTGTCTTGGTGGCACAGTGGTTAAGTACTCAGTTGCCAACCAAAAGGTAGATGATTCAAACACATCAGCTGCTCCAGGGGAGAAAGGTGTGACAGTCTTCTGTAAAAGTTACAGCTTTGAAAGCCTTATGGGGCAGTTTTATTCTGGTGTGGTGTTGAAGGATAAACACTGGACTGCTAACCAAAGGTTAGCAGTCCAAACCCACCAGTAACTCCATGGAAACCCTATACAGGGTGACTATGGGTTGGAAATGACTTGATACTTAACAACATAGTCAACATGATCTGGAATCAACTTGACAACAATGGCTTTGGTTTACTACAGCTCTCCACAGCATTTAGGCAAATTTTTACCGTCCGAAGAACTTGGTCACACTACTTCTAAACTACATTTGATTTTTGTTTGATGTCCAATTCTTTCCTTTACCAGAAATAATATGGGCATTTTAATGGTAATAAATGGAATAATTGATACTCCTCATGAGTTTTAGGACAGAGTCAGAAGAGATAGAAACTCAACAAGTATAGAAAGTTCTAGAAATAGGTCCAGGATATTTAGTCCAGGAGTATCACAGTGTATGAATTATCTTAGCTTGCATCATTAGATTTTCAACTCTATGTCTCTTGATTGTAATCTTCCCTTTAGTTTGCATATTAGGTTTTTTCATGTATCTATGTACCATAATAAAGCATCTGATCTTTATTACATCCACCCATTTCTACTCCTGGACAAAGTGCATGACCTAGAAAACTGATATGGAATCAACTAAGTTGCTCAGCTACTATGTGGTCAGAAGTAAACAACTTTATTTGGTCAATGCAGAAACTGAAAAAAGTAGTCCTTGTGAAGCTAGGCTAAAATGACATTTTAGTTAAAAGCCTTTTTGTTAAGTTTAAAATTCTTCACTAAGGGGTGGGAGTTATAAAGTGTTTTATGAGTCATGAAAAGGTCAAAGATCACCTTTTAACTCTTAAAACTAGCCCGGGCTACTTACGTTAACTTTTCTTTCTTTTCTGCCTTAGTCCCCCTCCCCAACCCTATCATCTACATCCACTTCACAGTAATGAATTTGGATCCAGTTCAAGGAATACACAGGAGGATGTCAGCTCCCAAAGCAGGCAGCTCTGTAGGAGGGAGAGAGAAAAGAAAACACCCTGGGGCAGCTCTCTATTTCCAAAAGATTAAAAATAATTTAACAATAAGATATTCAACTTGGATTATCGTAGACAGTGATTAATGACTTTTCTCTGTCTAATGATGCCCTCCCCCAGCTAATCCTTTCCAACTTCATTTCAAAGAAAATGTTGGTTAACACTTCGTTTCTCCTAAGAACATCGGGGTTATTATGGTCCTGATATTTATACCATCCAGCTGAATCCTTCTCCTCTCCCTTCTTGAAATAATCTAGGGTGAAAGAAAGCAGAAATTTTCAAAGACAGCAGTGCTTATTATCTGGGTAATTATCTACCCAAGTCAATAAAGAAAGGCCATTTAATATAATGCTATTGGAAGCTATAGGCTAGAGCATGAATGTCTCTTGCTAGTGACCTGAACAAAACAGGTGCTCAATAAATGTTTGTTGAATGAATAAACTATGGAAACATTCCCCTTCCTTTTTTTAAGTGGGAAAATAAATCATTTTTATGGGGAAACAGACTGAGGTAAAGTGGAGGTGATGTTATAGTTCATGCAGGATTTCTCAGATTTCATATAGCTTCATGCATTCATTCAACGTGCATTTATTGAGCACCAACTCTTGCCAGAATAATCTGGAATATATATTGTAGTGTATTAAAACTAGGTTGACTTTAGCAGAGGTGGCAGCAAATTATAAATAAATAATGACTTCACCAGATGGTAGAAAGCAGTTTTGTGGCACACAGCATAATGTTTAGAGCATTGAGCATTCTGAAAATGTTAGTTGAATGAATAATAAAATAGAAAACCAAAAACCACAGATTATTTTAAGTATGACACCTCCAAAGCTCATGTACTTGTGCCTTCATACATTTGTCAGTTGACGTCCCATCACATATTAAAGAAAGATGGGTGCCTTTGAGTCACTAAAATTTTAAAAATATAACAATAGCATGGATTTTTCATGTAGTCAGATAGTGAGCCTTTTGCACTGGTAAATCAATATATTCATTGCTAAATGGCAGATTACTGAAATGATATGGGGGTTGTTGAGATCATTGAGATATGTGGCAAGTCCATTTTCATAAGTTACCATCATTAATAAATCTACCTTGAAACACAGCCTTAGCCTTGGATTTAATGATGAGATTAGCATTAAATTTCACAATTTTAATTATATACATTTTTCACTACTTCCCCAAAGAATTTTATCAGCTTCCAATTTAGACTTCCCAGCAAAGAAAACAAGTTTTCAGTTGGTACCCCACAAGTGGACCTGGAAAGAAAAAGATTTGTTCTTTAAAAAATCTACTTGGTTATATCTCCCTTTATTAACCCAAGCCAGTTTTCAATCTGGATAACAGTGATGCTTCTTTCTAGCTTATAGTGACTGAGAAAACCTTACAGTCATGGGCTCAAGAAGACTGAATGGCCACAGTGTATATAAGTTAAAACAAAAAAAACAAAAAACACCCTCCTTCTATCCTGCTTAGTTGCAGTCAAAAAGCAACTAAATGCAGCCTCTATGTAAGCTCGAGCTGGAGCCTTGAGAGACCTGTTCTAAAACGTAACTCCCTGTCCCTCCTTAAGCAAGAAGCTGACTCCCCTACTCAGGGAATGCTCTAAGGATACACAGAGAGAATTACCAACAATTGCAACAGTATCCTGTGGAATTTTTCTCTTAATAAGCACAGAAGGACTGAGCTGAGAGTCTTCTTAGAGAATTATCAATAATAACATGAACCAGATTCATTAAAGGACCCAGTTCCATAAAATAGAATTTTGTGTTAATACATAAGTACCCACCACTTGTCTGTCAGTTTGTTATACTGTGGTGGCTTATACATTGCTGTGATTCTGAAAACTATGCCACTGGTATTTTAAATACCAGCGGGTCACCCATGGTGGACAGGTTTTAGATGAGCTTCCAGAGGAAGACTGACTAGGAAGAAAGAGTGACGAACTACTTCCGAATATTTAGTCACTGAAAACCTTATGAATAGCAGGGAAGCACTGTCAGATGTAGTGCAGGAAAATGAGCCCCTCAGGTTGGAAGGCACTCAAAATGTGACTGGGGAAGAGCTGCCTCCTCAAAGTAGAGTTGACTGTGATGATGCAAATGGAGTAAAGTCCGTGGGAGTAAAGCCCACGGGCCCTTCATTTACTGATTGGGCACAACTCAAAATATTCATTGAAAATCGGAACATGGAATGTATGAAGTATGAATCTAGGAAAATTGGAAGTTGTCAAAAATGAAATGGAACACATAAAATTCGATATCTTAGGCATTAGTGAGCTGAAATGGACTGGTATTGGCGATTTTGAATCTGACAGCCACATGGTTTTCTATGTCGGGAATGACAAATTGAAAAGTAATACTGTTGCATTCATCGTCAAAAAGAACATATCCAGATCAGTCATGAGGTACAACGCTGTCTGTGATAAGATAATATCCATGCGCCTACAGGGAAACCCAGTTAATACCACTATTATTCAAATGTACACACCAACCACTAAAGCCAGTGAGGATGAAATAGAAGAATTCAACCAACTTCTTCAATCTGAAATTGATCAAACATGCAATCAAGATGTATTGATC
>NW_006408675.1:2873841-2897919 GCF_000296735.1 Chrysochloris asiatica | reverse complement strand
ATCACTGCTACTCTGGGTAGGATCCGGCTCTCTGCTCTTCTTCCTTGATGGTCCCAGGGATCTGTGCTCCTGGACTGTAAGGTCAATCACTCCCATCCTTTTGCTATAAAATGTCTACCTTTAACATTTTCAACCCTCACAGTCATTCCTGATAACAATTATTCACTCATGTATCATAAGAGACCTATCTATCCACATTTCCTTTCATGAAGCCCTGCCTAGACAGATTGCATACTACTCAGTGGAAATTTAACCTTCCTTCATGCCCTCTGGATCTAGGTTCCCTCTTGAAAGCTTGTAAGCCAGTCACTTTTTGTCTTTGTAGCACCCTCCATTTTGGGTAGCCAATGTCCAAGTAGCCCATCCCTGTTTACTTTGTATATGGAGGGGATGGGAATAATCCTTGCTGTAAAGATTTGTTCCCTCTTTTGAGCTACTGCATCCATAGGTGTAGGTCAAGTTCATCAAATTGTATCAGATTACTCTTGTTTTCCTCTTCTTTCTTCTTCTAGTTGAGCTCTGATCATACAGTCATTGGAACCAGGTCAAGTGGGTATTATCTGAAAGTATGGGTGTTCTTGTGTATATGCCCTCTCTTCTTATCATCTGGATTATTCACTCTCCACTCTAGTCCTCTGTGGCTATGTCACTGACTTTGGGCCCAAGAGTTCCCAGGGCTTGCCACATTGCTGGCCAACCAGGTCTCCACCCAGGCTCACAGGAGTCTATTGAACATTGTAGGGCTTAGCTCACAGCTTCATTGCTGTTTTTCCCTCACTTCCCCTTATTGATGCCTAATGTGGTCACCAATCAGAACGTGTATTACCATTGAGGCTTAGTCTTGGAAGGGGATTTACTCTGAGGGGACCTGACCACTTGTCTTGGTGTCTCCTGGGTGAGCAACTTGCTTGTTCTTGTAGTAATCAGCCAGTCTTCCTATATTGTTTTGTATTGTTCCTGTAGGTCTTTCTTTCAGGAAGTATATTCTGTTCTTCTAGCCACTCCATCCTGGTCTGCCCATCATTTCAAGAGGAAATTTCCCACCTCTGAAAATTCTGGATGCTGTTCAGGATTCTATCTATAGTTTATGTAATGCAGAGGCTCCACAGGCAGCCTCCTTCACTGGGCACGTTGTAGTCCCATTTTAGGTATTCCAATCAATTATAGGCAGAAGACGGACTTACAAGCTTTCTATGGTGATATTTCTGGCTATTCCTTTCTCTCCTCTTCCAGTGTCTATTTTATAGTGTAATGCAAGGAAAACCAAAATTCAAAAGATAGCCAAGCATCTTAACATTATTTCCCACCGTCTCCCCATTCTAACCAGTCCCTATATCCCTGAGCCCTGTTGTTCCAAGGTTGTACATACATCATTCTTTTTCTCTGTCCCACTTAGCCCAGGCAAACCTGCCTAATTGTTCTCCCATGTGCTTTTATCTTCCATCCCCCTATCCCTTCTTGTTCTAATACCTTCTTTAGACAGCATAAGAGACAACTATACACATGGACCTCACCAGATGGAATATATAGAAATCAAATTGACTACATCTGCAGAAAGAGACGATGGAAAAGCTCCATATCATCAGTGAAAACAAGGCCAGGAACAAACTGTGGAACAGACTATCAATTAGTCATATGCAAATTCAAACTGAAGCTGACGAAATTGAAAAAATCCAAGAGAGACAAAATATGACCTTGAATATATCCTAATTGAATTGAAAGATCATCTGAAGAACAGATTTGATACATTAAACACTAAAGACCGAAGACCAGAAGAGCTGTGGGATGAAATCATGAACATTATACACGAAGAAAGCAAAAAGTCATTAAGACAAGTAAGAAGGAAAATGTCAAGATAGATGTCAGAAAAGACACTGAAGCTTGCTTTCCAGCTTAGAGATGCTAAAGAAAATGGAAGAAATGAGGAGGTCCAAGAGCTGAACAGAAAATTTAAAAGATCAACTCGAGAAGATAACCAAATATTACAACAAAATATGCAAAGATCTGGAATCAGAAAACCATAAAGGGAGAAAACGCTCAGCATTTCTCAAGCTGGGGGAACTGAAGAAAAAATTCAAGCCTCGACTTTCATTATTGAAAGATTCTCTGGACAAATTACTGAATGATGCAGAAAGCATCAGGATAAGAAGTAAGGAATACACAGAGTCACTGTACCACAAGGAAATGGTTAATGTTCAACTGTTTCAAGAGGTAGCACATGATCAAGAGCCAATGATAATGAAGGAGGAAGTCCAAGGTACATTGAAGGAATTGTCAAAGAAAAAGGCACCAAGAATTGATGGAATAAAAACTGAAATATTTCAAGAAAGTGAGGCGGCACAGGAGGCACTCACTCATCTCTGCCAAGAAATTTGGAAGACAACTATCAGGCTGACTGATTGGAAGAGATCCATATTTATGCCCATTCCAAAGAGAGGTGACCCAATGGCATGCGGATATCATCTTTGATATTCCATGTGAGTAAAGTTTTGCTAACAGTAATATAGAAAAGGCTACAATCATTCATTAAGAGAGAACTTCCAGAGGTTCAAGCAGGATTCAGAAGAAGCTGTGGAACAAGAGACATCATTGCTGATGTCCGATGGATCTTGGCTGAAAGCAGAGAACATCACACAGATGTTTACCTGTGCTTATTTGACTTTTCAAAGGATTTCGATTGTGTGGATCATGACAAGCTATGGACAACATTGTGAAGTATGAATATTTTGGAACATTTAATTGTGCTCATGAGGAATCTGTACCCGGACCAAGAAGCACTTGTTCAAAGAGAACATGGGAACGCTGAATGGTTTAAAATTAAAAAAAGGTGTGTGACAAGGTTGTATTATTTCACCAAATTTATTCAGCCTGTATGCTGAGCAAATGATCTGAAATGCTGGGTTATATGAAGAAAAACATAGCATCAGGATTGGAGGAAGACTCATTAGCAACCTGCCATATGCAGATGACACAACCTTGCTTGCTGAAAGTGAAGAGGACTTAAAACATTTACTTATGAAGATCAAAGAGCACAGTCTTCAGTATAGATTGCATTTCAATGTAAAGAAAACAAAAATCCTCACCAATGGACCAGTAAACCACAGTCTTATCAATGGAGAAAAGATTGAAGTTGTCAAAGACTTCCTTCTTCTTGGATCAACTATCAACACTCACGGAAGCAATCAAATGACGTATTGCATTAGGCAAATCTGTTGCACAATACCTTTTTAGAGTTTTGAAAAGCAAAGATGTCAGCTTGAGGAGTAAGGTGCACCTGACCCAAACCATGGTATTTTCAATAACCTCATATGCATGTGAAAGCTGGACAGTGAATAAGGAAGATTAGAGAAGAATTGATGCTTTTGAGTTGTGGTGTTGGAGGAGAATATTGAAAGTGCCATGGGCTGCCAAAAGAACCAACAGATCTGTTTTGGAAGAAGTGCAGCCAGAGTGCTCCTTCGAGGCCAATATGGCCAAACTTCATCTCTCATAGTTTGGACATATTGTCAGAAGGGAACAGTCGCTGGAGAGAGATATCATGTTTGGTAAGGTGGAGGGTCAGAGAAAAAGAGTAAGACCCCCAATGAGATCAATTGGCCAGTTGGCAGCATTGATGGACTCAAGTGTACCAACAGTAGTGATGTTGGCCCAAGATTGGGCAGTGTTTCGTTCTGTTACACAAAAGTTTGCTATGAGTCGGTACCTACTCGATGGCACCTAACAACAACAACAACCACCTAAGTACCTGGTCGGCTAACTGCCATAGTGACCATCCAAATTTTGGAATTCAGTAGATGAATTAACGAGTAAAACTGGCATCTTATATAATAAACAAACCCTTATTTCAGTAGCTTAACACAACAAAAGTTTATTTCTCAGTCATGTCACACAGTGTATAATGGGTGAATGGCTTTTGTGGGCTGTTTGTCTCCATATGACGGCTCTGGTATCCAGGATGCTATCATTTTACATTGCCGTTATCCTCAATGTATGGACTCCTTGGTCTACATTGAAAGAAAAGAAAGAGCAAGACAATTTGTACAGAGAAGTTTATACGTAGCCTTGGAATCACTGACCTTGTGGTTCAAAGAGACCTTGTAGTCCAGTGTTTTATGCCATAGCACTGCACCATGTCCCCAAATTAGCTTCAAAGCAGACTAAGAAATTCAGACTTTCAGTGTAATTAGCTAGTAGAAAATGAATTAGTCAGCATTTACCTAAACTCTGCCATGAAGTTTATACTCTGTGATAATAGTATATGGAATAGGAAAAATAGAAGGATCCTATAATTTCAAAGTGCTGAGGAAAAGATCATGTCCCACTATACCAGTAAAAAAATAGGGAGGGCTGCTTAGTAGTTAGAAGTATATCCTCAGGAGTCACCCTGCCTTAGTTTATGTTTTGGACTGAATTGTGTTTGCAAAAAAAAAAAAAAAAAAAGATGTGTTTAAATCCTAATCCCTATATCTGTGATTGTGACCTTATTTAGAAATAAGGTTTTCTTTGAAGATGTTATCAATTAAGGAAATCATAGTTGAATAGGGTGCATCTTAATCCCTTTTGAGTATTGTTTTATAAAAGGAGATGCCACACAGGTCAAAGAAGAAAAGGACACAGTCACATAAAGCAAAAGAGAAAATCTATATAAGGCATAAAGAAAAGGAGACAATCACAAAAAGCATTTAGTTGCTTTTTAACACAGACCATGTGAAGACCATCTGCAAGACAGGGATGCCAAGAAAATGGTTGAGGCAACCAGAAGTGACACTGTGGGTTAATGCTCCAGACTGCAAAGCCATTTGAACTGCAAGATTGGTGGTTCAAGCTCACCAGCTGTTCCTTGGAAACCCTATACAGAGTTGCTATGGATCGGAATCGACTTGACAACACTTAACAACAACAATAGCAACTAAAAGTTGGGAGTCCTGGTGTGGTGTTGCTGGTTAATGCACCAGACTGCAAGGTCAGTTCAAACTGCAAGGTCAATGGTTCAATCTCACTCTCTGTTCCTCAGAAACCCTATTAGGGTTGCTGTGAGTTGAAACTGACTGGAGAGCACTTAAAAACAACAACAACCAGAAGTTGGAAGATGCAGGAGATAGGTGAACAGGGAAAGCATGACACTACTGATTCTCTGAATTTGGAGGCAATATATTTTACTTCTTCACAGTCAATCAGTTTGTGCTATTTTATTATGGCAACCCTAGGAAACAGAGTTGATAGCGTGGCTCTACTACTTACTAGGCATGTAATAAGGACCTCTGGTAGCATAGTGGCTACGAATCAGGCTGCTAACCTCAAGGTCAGCAGTTTGAAACTACCAGCTGTTCCTCAGGAGAAAGGTGAGGCATTCTGCTCCCACAAAGATTTACAATCTAGGAAACCCTGTGAAGGGTCATTATGAGTCAGAATCGACTCCACGGTACTTAACAACAACAACAACAACAGGGAAATTGCATAGTAACTTTGTATGTAAGATTTATCTATAAAATGAGAATAACAGCAATACCAACTTTCCTTGATTTTATTGACAAACGGTTTGTCAATCGTATGAATCTTTTCAAAGAACCACTTCTTGACTTGTTGATTCTTTCTATTGATCTTCCATTTCCTATTTCATTTATTTCTGCTCCAATCTTTTTAATTTCTTTTCTTCTGGTAGCTGTAGGATTACTTTGCTGTTCATTTTCTAATCTTTGGAGAGGTTATGGTAATATGTTGATTTTGGTTTCCTCTTTTTTGCATGTGTGCATTTATTGCTCCTTAAACACTGCTTTTCCGGTGTCTCAGAGGTTTGGGTATGTTGTGTTTTCATTCTTATTTTATTCTCGAAAAATTTTTAATTTCACTTTTTTTTTGTTCTACTACACAGTAACTATTAAGAAGAGTGTTATTGAATTTCCACAGATTTTATTTTTTCCCCTTGATCTTCCTATTGTTTATTTCTGATTTTAGAGCATTGTGATCTGAAAAGATGCTTTGTAGTATTTCAATTTATTGAGGCTCACTTTGTGGCCTAAAATATGGTCTATTCTGAAGAATGTTCCATGTGCATTGGAAAAGAATGTATATTGTGCTGTTGTTGGGTAGAATGCTCTCTATAAGTGTATAAGATCAAGTTGGTTGATGGTGTTGTTTAGTTCTTTTGTGCCTTTGTTGAGTTTCTTTCTAGTTCTGTCTTTCATTGAAAGTGCTGTAGCACAACCTCATACTATCATTGTAGATTTGCCTATTTCTTTCTTCAGTTCTATTAGAGTTTGATGTATGTACTTTGAGGGTCTATCATTGGGAGCATAGAGATTTATTATGGTCATACCCTCTTGGCCAATTCATGTAAGAAGGAGAAGTGGCAAATAGCACACATAAGAAAGTATATAGGTGATGTCAGAACAGAACTAACAGGAGAAAAAAAAGGATAATAACAGAATATTATGAAGAATTATACTCCGACAAATCTGAAACTTTAGTAGAAATGGGCACATATTTAGAAAAACATGACCTACCTAAAGTAAAACTGAGTGACGTAGAAAACTTGAACAGGCCCATAACAGAAGAGGAGTCTTGGTTTTTGTACTAGATTGCAAAGTCAGTTGAACCAAAATGTCATCGGTTCAAGCTCACCAACTCCTCCTTGGAAAACCTATACAGGGTTGCTATGGGTTGGAACCAACTCAATGGTACTTAACAACAACAACAAATAACAAAAAAGGAATTGATCCAGTCATTAAAATCTCCCCCCTCCCAAAAAAGTCCAGACCCAGATGGCTTTACTGGTGAATTAAAAGCTGACACCAATTCTACTCAAATTCTTCCAGAACACAGAAAAGGGTAGAAAAACCCCAAATATATTTTATGAAACAATATAATGCTCATACCATAGGCATCATTAAAAAGGGAAAATTATAGACCAATATCCCTCATAGATGCAAAACTTCACAATAAAATCTAGCCAGTAGACTCAAACAAGATATCAAAGAAAATAATACATCATGACCAAGTGGGATTCATACCAGGCAAATAAGGATGTTCAATATTAAAAAACAATCAGTGTAATCCACCACATAAACAAAACAAAGGAAAAGAGCCACATGATCATACCCAATGAAGCCAAAAAGGCATTTGACAAAACTCAGCTTCTATTCCTGATAAAAACACTTGACAAAATTGGAATAGAAGGGAAATTTCTCAACATAATTAAAGGCACATATACAAATCCATCAGCCACATTACTCTCAATGAAGATAAACTGAGGGCATTCCCTTTGTGAACAGCAACCACCAGGATACTCCTTACCATCTCTTCTATTTAATATTGTGTTGAATGTATTAGCCCCAGCTATAAGGCAAGAAAGGGAAGTTAAAGACATCCAAATTTGAAAGAAGAAATGAAAGTCTGTTTGCAGACGATATAATCTTATACACAGAAAATTCCAAAAACTCAGCAAGAATATTATTGGAGCATACATTGATGCACACAGACAATAGAAAATGATGCACCACTGAAGCATAATGAATCTCCAAAATACCTCATAACATGGATGAACCTGGAGGATATTATGCTGAGTATAATTTTAGTCAATCACAAAAGGACAGATATTGTATGAGACCACTATTATAAAAATTCAAGAAAAGGTTTTCATGCTAAAAGAAACATTCTTTAGTGGTTTCCAGAGGTGGGAGGGAAGGGAAAGTAATTCACTGGCTCATGGGTAGACACATGTTAACCTGGGAGATGGGGAGGACAATATACAAAAAGAAAGAGGTTAGAAGAAGAATGATGAAGACAGGTGAAGACACAGGGAAGTATGCATGTATATATACACAACTCTGGAACAAGAATGTTCTGTGGCTAGTTACATGGACACAGGCTGAATGGGTATGGGAAGGAGAGTGAATGTATACCCACAAATATATAAGAATTTGAAAGAGAATATTTTTACATGGGTATTTTTACCTTTGCTCTAAATATACCTATGAATGTAGTAGAGCATACAGAGAATAAAATGGTGAAAACTTACTTAATATTATCAAACATCTTAAGGCAATGAGTTCCTGGACCTGGGATATCAAGATCATAGTCTCTGGGAACACTGTGGTCCATTGGCTTAACATAGTCCACAAAGACAATGTTCTACATCCTACTTTGGGGAATAGTGACTGGGATCTTAAAAGTTCTTGAATGACCACTGAAGTGCAACTATTGATCTCTCCATGTGCAGAAGAAAGAAGAGTGAGGAAAACTAAAGGTTCTTGGAATCAACTAGTCCAGTGAACCAATGGATCAGGATGAATCTGAGATCAGAAGAACTAGATATTATCCTGTCTACCACTACCAACTGCTCTGAAAGAGATCACAGATAGAATGAGAGAAAATGTGCAACAGAACTTAAAATTAAGAAAAAATACCAGGCTTACTGGGCAGAAAGATACTGGAGGAATTAGAGTATATGGCCCTAGACCACTTTTGAGGTCTACAACAGCAGACATCCTCATGGTCCAATTTTCATCCAAGCTGTAGATAGTATATAGGGAGGACAACAACATTAGTAAAGGTTGTTCACCAGGAATGGTCAGTCATTCAAGATCTAAAGGGCAGCATTTATCCAAGGACAAAGTTGAGAAGGAATGGGAACAACAGGAAACAAGTGGTATAACTGTGGTTGTATGGAGGGGATTGCAATCATTAAGATGAAACAAAGTAGATTTGTTGAACATAAAACTGATGATCTTCTTTGTAAAACTTCACTCAATTCACAGAAAGTTTTTTTTTTTTAAACTGTTATTGTAAGGATTAAATAATATTTTATCAAAGCTGTAATCAAGATGCATTGATAATTACTAATGTTGGAACTGAAAAACATGGCCTTCATGACAGAAACCGTACCAGAGATCACATGATAGAATTTTGCAAGACAAATGATATATTCATTGGAAATAAGCTTTTTCAACAACATAAATGGCAACTATACACGTGAACTTTACCAGATGGGATACGCAGGAATCAATTTACTACTGCATCTGTGAAAAGGGATGATTGAAAAGCTCAATATCATCAATCAGAACAAGGCCCAGGTCTGACTGCTGAAGAGATCATTAATTGCCCATATGCAAGTTCAAGTTGAAGCTGAAGAAAAACTTTAAAAGTCCATGAAAGTCAAAGTACAAATTTGAACATATCCCACTTGAATTTAAAGGCCATCTCAAGAATTGATTTGCTGCATTGGACAACAATAACCAGTTAAGTTGTAGGGTGACATCAAGGACTTCATATACAAAGCAAGCAAAAGGTCATTAAAATATAGGAAAGAAAGGGCAGGATGGCTAAGTATTATGGCCCTTCTAGCCTGTGATGTATATAAATCTAGCCTCTTCGCCTGCAATTATGGACGCATTTGAAATTAATTGTTAATGAGGCAGGATTAAGGTAGAACTAAGAATAAAGGATTAAAGTAGGCCTAAGGAGTAAGATCCTGGACACCAAGGTCGGTTTGAACTGCAAAGTATGATGTCACAGAGTTGCTAAGAGTCGGAACCAACCCAACAGCATGTAACAGTAACAAGGAGTAAGGTCAGCAGTTCTAATCCACCAGCTGCTCCTCGAAAATCCTGTATAGGGTTGCTATAAATCAGAATCGACTTGATAGCACTTAACAACAACAGGAAGTAAGGAAAGATTCCCGGTACTGTAGTGGATTATGAGCTGGACTGATAACTGCAAGGTCAACAGTTTAAATCTACCAGTCACTCTACGGGTAAAAGATGAGGCTTTCTGCTGCAGTAAAGATTTACACCCTTAGAAACACTATACAGGGTTGCTATGAGTTGGAACCAATTCAGTGGCACACAACCACAACCATGACAACCACCAAGGAGTAAAGATTAAGTTGGAACTAAATATTACCAGAGGGAGTGACTCAAGTCACTACCTTTAGTTTTCCTTGGAGGCATGATCTGAGTATGTCTGGCCTCTAGTTCTTGGGACTTTTGGCTCATCACCTGACTTGATTCAACAACTCCCACAGCCTAGTGCATCAACAGCCTGTCCTCTAACCTGCTGATTTAGGTTCCTCAGTTCCTGAGAATATGTGGGTAAGGAGAATCCTCCAGACCTCTGACCTATGGAACTGGGGCTTCCCAGTCTCCACAAAGTCACTGTATGAAAAAGAAATGGCTGATGTTCTACCATTTCAAGAGATAGCATATGATAAGAGTCAATGATACTGAAGGAAGAAGTCAAAGGTGCACTGAAGGCATTGGAAAAAAACAAGGCACTGGGAATTGATGGAATAACAATGGAAAAATTTCAACAAACAAATACAATACTGGAGGCACTTACTCATCTATACCAAAAAATTTGGAAGACAGTGACCTGGCTAACTGAATGGAAGAGATCCATATTTGTGCCTATACCAAAGACAGGCGACTCAGTGGAATGTGGAAAACATTAGACAATATCATTAATATCCTATGAAAGTAAAATTTTGCTAAGGATAATTCAAAAATGGCTTTAATAATACATTGACAGAAAAATTCCAGAGGTTCAAGCCTGATTCAAAAGAGGACGTGGAATGAGTGATATCATTGCTGATGTCAGATGGCTCTTGGCTGAAAGCAGAGATTACTAGAAAGATGTTACCTTTGCTTTACTGACTGTTCAAAAAGGCTTTTGATTGTGTGGGTCAAGACAATCTATAGATAACATTACAGAAAATGAATATTCCTGAACACTGAATTGTGCTCATGAGGAACCTGTACATAGACCAAGAGACAGTTGTTTGAACAGAGTAAGGGAACACTGAATAATTTAAAATTAGGAAAGGTGTGGGTCAGGGTTATATACTTTCACCATACTTATTCAATCTGTATGCTATGTAAATATTCCAAGAATCTGGATTATATGAAGAAGAACGTGGCATCATGATTTTAGGAAGGCTCATTAACAATCTGTGATATGCAGATGATACAATCTTGCTTGCTGAAAATGAAGAAGACTCAAAATACTGATGAAGATCAAAGAAAACAACAATCCTCACCACTGGCCCAATAAATAGCATCAAGATAAATGGAAAAAATATGAAGTTGTCAAAGACTTCATTTTGCTCAGATCAACCATCAGCACTAATGGAAGCAGCAGTCAAGAAATCAAATGATATATTACATTAGGCAAATCTACTACACAAGACCATTTTAGAGTGTTGACGAGCAAAGAGGATTAAGGTGTGCCTGACTCAAGCCATGGTATTTTCAATAATCTCATATTCATGTGAAAGTTGGTCAATGAATAAAGAAAATCACAGAAGAATTGATACATTTGAGCTATGGTATTGGAGGGGAATATTAAAAGTATCATAGTCTGCCAAAAGAACTAACAAATCTGTGTTGGAAGAAGTACAGCCAGAATGCTTCTTAGAAGCTAGGATGGACTGACTTAATCTTTTACACTTTGGACATATTATCAGAAGAGACCAGTATCTAGGGAAGGGCATCATGCTTAGCAAAGTGGAGGATCAGCCAAAAAGTAGAAGATCCCCAATGAATGGATTGACACAGGAGCACCACCAATGAGCTCAAGCACAGATTTGTTGGTTTTTTTGGCAGTTAGTTATACATTTAATACTCTTCTCCAACACCATAGCTCAAATATACCAATTCTTCTGTGTTTTTTTTTAAATTCATTGACCAATTTTCACATGCATATGAGGTTATTGAAAATACCATGGCTTGGGTCAGACACAAGTGTAGCAAATATTGTGAGGTTAGTGCAGGATTACTTTTTGTTGTTGTTGTGCATGAGGTTGCTATGAGTTGGTATCAGCTCCACAGCACCTAATAACAATAACTGCCTCCACATTTATATGAGCCATTTTCTTTGACAGTTGTGAGCTTTGTGAGACATTGCAGTATGTTGGGATGTGAAGGGGGAAAAGAGTGCTGACTGATATAATGACAGTGGTATAAAATGTTGAGAAAGTTGGACATTTGGGATATCTTTAACCTATACCTCATAGCGGTCAACCTCATGTTGAGCTTTATAAAAGAAAATATTAGTGCAGAAATAAAAGACCAAAGGGGAATTAAAAAAAAAAAAATTCTCTAACATATATTCTTGAATGCAGAATAGTTAAAGTGAACAGAAGAAATTATGACTTAGAAGACCTGAACAGAAGATTTCAATAGTCAACTCAAGAAGAAGAAAAGTACTAATATCAAATGTGCCCAAACCTGAGGTTAGATAACCAAAAAGGAATAACTCATTTGGCATTTCTCCACCTGAGAGAACTGAAGAAAAAAAATTCTGAAGAATCCTATGGACAAAATATCGACTGATACAGTAGCATCAAAAGAAAATGGAAGGAATACATAGAATCACTCTACCTAAACGGATTGGTTGATGTTCAACTATTTCAAGAGGTAGGACATGATCAAGAATCAATGGTTTTGAAGGAAGAAGTGCAGACTATGCTGAAAGCACTGGCAAAAAAAAAAAAAAAAACAAGTTTCCAAGAACTGACAGAACAACTGTTTTACCAAAGGCTGCAGCACAGTTAGCACTCACTCATCTATGCCAAGAAATTGTGAAGACAGCTAGCTACCTGGCCTACTGATTCAAAAAGATCCATAGTTGTGTCCAGATCAAAGACAAGTAACTCAACGTGAAAGGATTTCTGTGTCTAACCATCAGACGTGGTCTGCCTCTCCTTCTTGCAGAAATTATCAAACCATATCATTAATATTCAAAATGGATAGCAGTACATCAACAAGGAACTTCCAGAAATTCAAGCCAGATTCAGAAGAGGACTTGGAATGAAGCATTTTATTGCTTATATCAAATGGATCTTGACTAAAAGTGGAAAGTACAAAAAGATGTTTACTTATGTTTATAGATTATACAAAGTCATATGATTGTGTGGATAATAACAATTTATGGATAACATTGCTGAGAATGGGAATTCCAGAACACTTAAAGATGCTCTTGAGGTATCTGTGAAGTAATCAAGAGGCAGTCATTCAAACAGAACAAGGGAATACTACATGGTTAAAAATCAGGAAAGTTGTACATAGCAGTTGTATACTGTCACATTGATCTGTATCCTGAGCAAATACACCACTCTTCCGTCAGGTGATCATACTGTGGTGGCTTGTGTGTTGCTGTGATGCCAGAAACTATGTCACTTGTATTTTAAATATCCACAGGTTCACTAATGGTGGTTAGGTTTTAGTAGAGCTTCCAGACTAAGACAGACTATGAAGAGAGAGGCAGACCACTTCTGATAGTTAGACACAGAAACCCTATGTATAACAGTGCTGGAAGATGAGTCTTTCATGTTGAAATACATTCAAAATACAAATGGAGAAGTGCTGCCTCCTCAAAATAGAGTTGAACTTAATGACCTGATTGGATTAAAGGTTTCAAAATACTCTTTTGCTGATGTAGTATGATTCAAAATGAGAATAAATATCTGCAAACATCCATTAATAATTGTAATATGGACTGTATGAAATATAGATCTAGGAAAATTGAAAGTTACCAAAAATGTAATGGATCACATAAAGATTGATATCCTAGGCATTAATGATCTGAAATCGACAGGTATTAATCATTTTGAATTGGACAATCATATGATTTGCTATGTCAGGAATGACTTAATTGAAGAGGAATGTCATCACATTTATCATCAAAAAGAGCATTTTAAGATCTAGTTTGATGTACAATGCTGTCTGTGATAGGATAATATCCATTTGCCTACAATGAAGACGAGGGAACAAGGTGGTTCTGTATGATAAACACTGAGATGCAAACCACAAGGTCGATGGCTGGGACCCATCAGTTGCTGTATGGGAGAAAGATGAGACTTTATGCTTCCACAAAGATTTAAAGCTTCAGAAACTTGCTCTTGAATATAGAAAAGTTAATGGAAGACATAATGAAGTAAAAGAGGTGAGCAGAAAGTTTCAAAGGATAGTTTGATCAAATAAAATAAAGCATTATAATGAAATGTACAAAAATCTGGAGTTAGAAAACCACCAGAGAACAGCATGCTTAACATTTCTCAAGCTGAAAAGAACTGAAGAAAGCAACTCAAGCAGTTCAATGTTTATCATACAGAGCCACCATTCCCCTCATCTTAATTGATGGCAAATGCAAATTATCCTATCAAGCACAACATTGTACAACAAACTAGATCTTAAAATCCTCTTTAAGTTGCTTCCTTCAGTTCTTGGAATATTGACGGAATCTGTGGTCAAAATATTGAACACGCCAGAAGCATCAAATGAAGAGTTAAGGAATACACAATCACTGTGCCCAAAAAGAATTGGTCAATGTTCAATAGTACTTGACCTCAAGTTCAGTTTGAACCACAAGGTCGGCAGTTGAAACTCACCAGCTGCTCCTCAGAAATACTATACAGGTTCTCTATGAGTTGGAATCAATTCTATGGCACTAACAACAACAACAACAACCATATGATCAAGGACTGATGGTAGTGATGGGAGAAGTTCAAGCTGCATAGAAAGGATTGTTGAAAAACAAGAGTTCAGAAATCAATGGAATACAAATTGAAATGTTACAACAAACTGATGCAGTACTGGAAGTACTCACTCAGCTATGCCAAGAAATTTGGAAGACAGCTACCTGGACAACTGATTGGAAGAAATCCATATTTGTGTCCATTCCAAGGATATAGGTGACCCACGGATGTGTGGAAATCATTGAACAGTATCATTAATAGCACATGCAAGTAAAAGTTTGCTGAAAATCATTTTTAAATGGTTGTAGGGATCTTCCAGAAGCTCAAGTCAGATTCAGAAGAGGACATGGAACTAAGGATATCATCACTGACATCAGACATCACTGAAAGCAGTGAATACTAGAATGAAGTTTACTTTTGCTTTATTGACTTTACAAAGGCATTTGACTGTCTGGATCATGACAAACTATGGATATCATAGCGAAGAATGGGTTTTCTAAAGCATTTAATGGTGCTCATGAGGAACCTGCGCATAGAACAAGAGGCAGTTGTTCGAACAGAACAAGTGAATACGAAGTGGTTTTAAAACAGGAAAGATGAGAGTCAGTTTAGAATCTTTCAACCATACATATTCCATTCCATTCCATTAGTATGTTGAACAAGTAATCTGAGGAGCTGGTTTATACTAATAAGAACAAGGCATTACATTTGAAGGAAAACTCACTACCATCCTGCAATATGTACATGACACAATCTGGTTTGCTGAAAGTGATTGTTATTACATTGTTAAGTGCTGTCAAGTTGGTTCTGACCCATAGCAACCCTGTATAGGGTTTCCAATGAATGGTTTGTGAGCTTGAACCACTGACCTTGAGGTTTAAACTGACTTTGTAGTCCAGCGTATTAACACAAAGCATCACACGAGGACTTGAAATACTTACTGATGAAAATCCAAGACTACAATCTTCTGTGTTAATTGCACCTTAATTTAAAGAAAATGAGAAACCTCACAACTGAACTAATAAATAACACCAAAATAAAAAAAAAAAAGAGAGATTGAAGTTGTTAAATAATTCATTTTGCTTGGATCCACAACTAATGCTCATGGAAGCAGCAGTCAAGAAATCAAAGGATGCATTGCATTGCGCAAATCTGCTATAAAAGATCTCTCCAAAGTGTAACAGGAACAAAGATGTCACTTTTCAGACTAACCCAATCAACAGCTTCACTCATGTGAGATTTGGACTATGAATAAGGAAGGCTTTAAAAGAGTTGATGCATTTGATATATTGTGTTGGAGAAGAATGTTAAAAGTACCATGAATTGTCAGGAGAATAAACCACTGGAGAAAGTATTGCCAGAATGCTTCTTAGGAACAAAGATGACTAAACTTCATTTTTCATACTCTGGACATGCTGTTAGGAAGTCCAATCCCTAGAGATAGACATTATGCTTGGTAAAGTGGAGGATCAGTGAAAGAGGAAGACCCTCAATGAAATGGATTGACACAGTGGGCTCAAATGTAAAAATAATTGTGAGGTTGGAGCAGGACTGGGAATTGTTCGTTCTGTTGTGCGTAAGAACATGATGAGAACCAACTAACTCTGAGGCACTTAACAACTACAATACTGAGCAAATAACCTGAAAAGCTGGACTATATGAAGAAGGCAACATCAAAACTAGAGGGAGACTAACAATCTACCATATGCAGATTATCTAAACTTGCTTGCTGAATGTGAAGAGGATTTAGTAATTTATTGATAAACATCAAAGACTACAATTGTTTTAGGAGTCATTGAGTTACCGACTCATAGTGACCCGATGCACAACGGAAGGAAACACTGCCCGGTTCTGTGCAACCTCACAATCATTGTATTCATTCATCCTTATACATTGTCCAACTTTCACATATATATTAGGCTATTGGAAGGAGGTGGGAGATTTTAAGAGAGTTTCCTCAATTTGGACCTGGAATTACCCGGGATTCAAATCTTACAGGTTTGCCACATGTCAATTCACTAGTAATCTTATTGAAGATGGAATTGTTTTCCGCAGAAACAAATAGTGCATCCTTTATGAACTCAGAAATGGTTCATGGATCTCAAAAACAGGGAGAAAACTGGACTGAAGCTTATAGCTAGAGCCCATTAGAGAATTCTGTCCTCTTATCTTCTCCCTAAAACTTGCTTCATTCTTTTTTCTCACTGCAAACTGACTTATTTGCTTTTCAAAATGGCCACCACTAAAGTTTATATCTCCTCTACAGAAGAATTACTAGACTAGAGTGGAATCTTAAACCCAACTTCAGAATCACAGAGGAGGATCTGATTGACCGTACTTGGTCAAATGCCATTCTTGTTTCATTGAACTTTGTCCCAGACAGGTATGTGGTCTCATGTTACAGGAACATGACTTCTTCTAAAGTAATTCTGTATACCAATATGGAGCAGGGCAGTTCCCAACAAAGGAAGAGGGCTGGGAAGATGCCTTTCTTAACATTGGTGATCACATACTGTCTTCTGACCTCTGCTTTTATATGTTAATTTCCATTGTTATTACTTTAACCTTCATGAGCTTACATCTTTTCCCCCAGTTAGTTTATATGCAACTTGAATTTAAGGACTTTTCAACAATATTTTCCTATTTCATGGGGCTAGTGTAATAGGTGCAAAATGACTTACTAAATTAATGAATGAATAAATTATTAATTCCAGGGGGACTAACTTGCAAACTCAATAGCTTTAAAATGTTAGTATAATTTCCTTGGACTCCAAGTGGTTGAGTCATAAAGAGATGATACAGAGAAGCTAATTCTTTCCAGCTGAAATTTCTTTTTTTTTTACTTTCCTTGCAAATGATTGATTTGAGGTCCCAAAAATTAACCTGCCACAGACTACTAATTGTTTTTGCTTATCAGTCCTTGGATGCTGCAGCTCCATTGAATGCTTTGACCCTTACCTCTTCTTGTCATCACTCACTCCTGAAACTGAACCTCAATGTAAACAGCATAAAAAGCATTTTTCACTTGAATGTCACCATTACGGATACAAATGGTAATTATATTAATGCTTCCTTAGTGCATTTGTTTCTATAGTTTCCAGTTCTTAACCCTTTAAGTCTCCTCATTGCTAATTGTTTCAGTCAGTAACTATCTATTGAGCGTCTCCTATCATTGTTGTTGTTAAGTGCTGTCGAGTCGGTTCCGACCCATAGCGACCCTGTATAGGGTTTCCAAGGAGCTGCTGGTGAGCTTGAACCACCGACCTTGCAGTTCAAATGGCTTTGCAGCCTGGTGCATTAACCCACAGCGCAACACCAGAACTCCATTTCCTATCATAAAACCTTGAATATACAACAGTGATAAGACCCAATGCTTCCTACAAGGAGATTATACTTAGGAGATGAAGCAAGCAAGGTATCAGGCAATTACTGAGGAAACTAATGCCTACCTTTTCTATTTTTGTAGTTCATCAAATAAGAATGGGCAAATTAAGAATTTTAAAAGCTCCTGGCTCTTATACATCCAAACGAAGAGAATTAGTTGGAAAATATCTAGTAATCTAGTAGGGAGTCCTAATGTGGCATTGCAGGATAATGCACTGGATCACAAGGTCAGTTTGAACCACAAAATCGGTGGTTCAAACCCACTGTCCACTTCTAGGAAACCCTACACAGGGTCACTATGAGTTGTAACTGACTCAATGGCATTTAAAAATAACAAACAACCTACTGCAACTATAACAAGAATATTGCAAGTGGATGACTTTAGCAGGTGGCTCTAAGGGAAGACTTTTTCTGTTGGCTCTTGAAGAAGATCCTTGTCTCTCTGAATTTCTCCTGGATGATCTTCATGTGGTTTGGAATCTCTCTTCCTTAATATCTACTTGTAGACTTGCATTTATTTTTTATTTTATATCTCAAAGCAGAGTGACTCAAGATACACTCTACACTACTTCCTCATCAACGTAACAATGACAACCCATTCTCAAATGAAATTGTAGATGCAGACCTAGAGGTTAGGATTTACAGCACATACTTTGGAGGGACACATTGCAATTCACAACATTCCACTCTTTGATCCCTAAAACTTAATGTCCTTGCCACATATAATCCCATCATGGTCATGGTGGTGGTTGTGTGCTGTGGTGTCATATCACCCCAAATGTCTTAAATTAACTCCAAATCTAAAATCTCATCTTTTGAATCATCAAATATAGGTGAGACATTAAGTGTATTCTACTCTGGAAAAAAATTCCTTTTTTATGTGAACCTGTAGAGTTATAAGTTATCTGTATCCCAAGTACAATGGTAGAACAGGAGACATTAAAGGACAATAGACACCAAGCTGTTGAGAACCGGCCTCAACACAAGAGTTTGGTTCATGAAGGAGGGAAGTCTGGTGGCGACAGAGATAGAGAAAAAGTACATACAAAGACACAACGAGAGAGACACATAGACACCCCGGAACTAGAGTGGATGCGTAACTGGCGTCAGACAGATCCTGCATTGTAAATATTTTGGCTATGCATGCCGTTTGCACACCTTGCCAACTGCAATGCCTGCCCGTACTGCAAGCCGCAACACCTGCCCTGCAAGCTGTAACGCATGCAGGCTTGGGTCTGCACCTCCATTTTATTTCGGGGAGCTTTACACAAAGGAAGGCAGGGGTTATTAAGACGGTGTACAGAAGTGAAATGTGATTAATCGTTCAAAACAGGAACGATTTGCAGGAATCAAATTCTAAAACATACATCACAAATTGTCTTGATAATCTAACATCCTTAATTTTCCAGAAATTCAAGCAAATTTATATAGTACTTTTCAGGTTCGAATCCCAGGGCAGCAACTCAGTTTCTCCAGGCTAATTAACATACCTATAACACCTAATCTTGGATGGGAAAAGGTGAAAAGGATTGAGAGGAGTCCTGCTGTGTCAGCTGTCTGGCCGAGGCTTGCAGGAGGAGGAAGGACGCCTAGCTTAATGTTTGCACCTGGGGGCGATCCAGGAAGGATGGCAACTATTATTCTTTAGGCAAAACCCCGGAATTCACCAATCCACTTTCAGTTAATTCCTTGGGGGAAACTTGCCTTTGGAACTTTTTACAACCTCAGTTTTAGGAGAGGTGTTAACATTGGTCCATGGATATCAAGGGCTCATGTATTAAGTTAATATCAAACATAACTGAATAATCTGATAAAGAAAAGCTATGTTTGCCAGGGGGCCAGAGTTTGTTCCTCAGATTGATTTTGTTCCCAGAACCTTAAGCACTGCCAACACAGTGGAGACATTAAGAGAGGCACATAAGAAACCATTTTCTCAGAAGCTACAATTACAGGAGTTCGAAGCACAGAATGAATTAATAGGACTAAAGCAAAGTATACAGAGGAAGCCCTACAGTGAGTTTGTAAAAGCCAATGAACCCTGGACGTCCGGAGGTTACTTCCTTGAGCCCTCAGGGTCTCTGGCCAGCAAGTCTGAGTGCAGCCACGTGCTGGATTTTCGTCCATGACACCGGTCCTCAACATCCCAGTACCTGAGGTCTGCAACACCAAGCAAGTAAAAAATCCAGCAGAACCATTTGCACTAGTTCTCAAGGCTTTAAAGTAATCTTCTTTTTTCTGAGACCATCTGGGCAATGACCTTGCCCTACAGACTCTTAGTGTTGATGGTGCTCTATGGATTCTGAGTGGCCATGTCCCTTGGCCCTGAACTCCACTTTTCAGGCCTTTTGAGATGCCAATTCTGCTGCCTCAACTTTGTTGTTGTTGTCAGGTGCCATCGAGTTGGAACCGACTCATAGCGACCTCATGCACAACAGAACAAAACAATGCCTGATCCTGAGCCAACCTCACTACCGCTGCCATACTTGAGTCCATCAATGATGCCGCCTGGCCGATCCATCTCATTGGGGGTCTTCTCTTTTTCTCTGACCCTCCATCTTACCAAGTGATTGTTCCCTCCTGACAATATGTCCAAAGTATGAGAGACGAAGTTTAGCCATCTTGGCCTCCAAGGAGCACTCTGGCAGCACTTCTTCCAAAACAGATCTATTGGTTCTTTTGGCAGTCTGTGGCACTTTTAGTATTCTCCTCCAACACCACAATTCAAAGGCAACTTTAGGCAACCTCAGTCTCCTAGTCCATCTGAGTGGTGACTCCCACCCTTTTGGCATTGGCAGGCCATGTTATTCTGCACCATAGGCATGCAAGTCCTGCCCCTAAGCTTTGGAAAGTTGCCCCAGGCCCCTGGCACACCTTAACCATAGCCTCACACTCTGCAACTGAGTTGACAAAGATCCAGCTTTCTGAAACCTAGGAAACTGAACCCACCCTTTTAAACAAAGAACGTTCTGTTTCCTGTGCTCCTTCCTAAAGAGTTGATGATCTCTGAACTGTGCAAAGGATGGTCTTTTTCTTTTCTTGTAAGGCAACAGATGTAGTTCCTTTAGCCTACTTCCTACCTGTGGATTCTCTGTCAATGTATGCTTGCAGCTGTTTCTGTATTACCTTTAGTAAAACTTAACTTGCAAAGAAGTTGTCTGATGATTTCCGCATTCCATTGGGTCACCTCTCTTTGGAATGGGCACAAATATGGATCTCTTCCAATCAGTCAGCCAGATAGTTGTCTTCCAACTTTCTTGGCAGAGATGAGTGAGTGCCTCCTGTGCCACCTCATTTTCTTGAAAGATTAAAAGTCTTAGGCACCTTAAAACTCTTCTAGCTTTTACCCATTATCCAACTCTGAAACTAGTTCCATATTTTAGGAGTTTGTTAGCAAAGCACTCCACTCTTGGTACCAAATTCTGTCTTAGTTAACCAACACTAATATTGGAGAAATATGCCTATCTAACAAATAGAAATTTTAACAAATAGATATTTCACTTCTCACAATTTAGGAGACTAGAAGTCTAAATTCAGGGTGCTGACTCTAAAGGAATTTTTTCTCTGCCGATTCTGGAGAAGGGCTTTTTCTTCATGAGCTTCTATTCCTGGACAATCATCATGTGGCTTAACATCTGTCTTTTCTGTTCCTACTTGCTAGCTTATATTTAGTCTCTTTTATAGCTCAACAGAGATTGATTAAAGATGTACTGTGTTCTACTATAAGATAAACACTAGACTGCAAGTTTTGTGGCTCAAAGTAACCTGCTGCTTCTAGGAAACCCCAAACAGAGTATCTATGAGTTGGACCTGATTCTATGGCACTTAGCAACAACAATAACAACAATACTGTATCATTAACATGACAAAGAAGACCTACTCCCAAATGGGATTATAACAATAGGCATAGAGATTAGAATTTGCAACACGTGTTTTGGGGGAACAGAATTCAATCCTTACCAGAAATTCTGCACATAATTTAATGGTTGCAATTTTATGAATTCTCTATGATAACCACAGTCTCTGTATCTTTCCTTATGTTTTTCAAGTTGAAATCTGACCAATGTCGAAGTGAAAGTCCACTTCTTTTTCTCTCTTGCTAAATCTTTGTGTCCATTTATTAACTTTGGCCTAGTGTTCACTCCCCAAAGGGTATAGTAATGACAGTAGGCTCCGTGTTGGTGTGGAGAGTGGAGAAATATGGCAATGAGATATAACAGCAGTTCTAAAAGGTCAATGAAGGAGAGAGATGGCATTTCATTCCATTCCCTTCCCTCATTACAGTGAACTATCTAAGTACCTCCAGAAGCTACAAGTTGAAAAATTTGAGAGAACTGCTTGTGAAGGGAAGTAATTGGCCCTTTCCTTTGGCTATTTCAGCACTTCATATAACATCATCCAGTGATAAAAGAATTATTGTTGTTATGTGCCGTCGAGTCGGTTCCAACCGATAGCGACACTGTATAGGGTTTCCAAGAAGCAGCTGGTGAGCTTGAACTGCCAACCTTGAAGTTCAAACAGCTTTGCAGTCTGATGCATTAACCCACAGCGCCACTCCAGGACTGCTAAAAGAATAGTCAATTACTAATCCTCCATCCCAAATAACTGACACAAAATTTCTTTATAAACTCATCCTGGTGCAGTTAGATTCAGATTAATGACGGAGGTCTATGGCAATCTTATTTCTACCTATCTATCCAAATTCCCCATTTCTCCTGTCTCTACCACTAAATTTAACTGTGTAAGACCCTTTACTATTATGCCAACCAATTAACCCACCCAAAACAATAGAACACCAGGAATGCAAATGCAGCAAAGACTCCTGGTGTGTGTTAGAAGAAAGAGCCCAATCCGAGAGAAAAAGTGTCTTGTTGGATTTCCAGATGTCCTACACATGTAAGTACAATGCTTAGGTTTGTGATAACTTGTGGATCTCAGGAGGTTTTGCATGAGAATATGGGACCATTATGCATTCTGAGTAAATAGTCACAAAAAAGTCCACAGGAGCCGTCAAAGCCACTGCTAGACCAGGCAAAACTATTCTTTCTTATGTCTTCTTCAGGGACTCTTTTAAAGAAAGCATCACTACATATTTAAAACATGATGGGTGTGGTCTGACTTCGTTTGGGGTGGTGCAAAAATTTTGTCCTTTTTTCCCAACTTGGGAAAATTTAGCACTGGCTTTGTGGTTAACTCTGGGAACCTCATTATCTATTCCCTTCCCATATTTATGTTATTGTTGTTATGTGCCTTGGAGTCAATTCTGACTCATAGTGACCCTGTACAGGGTTTCTGAGGCTGTAAACCTTTATGGGAGCAGAAAGCCTTATCTTTCTCCCATGGAACAGCTAGTATTTTTGAACTGCTGACCTTGTGGTTCACAGCCTGATTTGTAATCACTACCCTACTAGAGTTCCTTAAGATTATATATAGCAGACCTAAAAGTCCCAGCTAAGAAAGATGAAATACACTGAGGTGAAAAGCACTCATGAATGCCAGGCACAGTTGTAAGCATCCTAGCTAACCACATCCTTCCAGAGATGAGCCACTAGTTTGAAGGACTCCCCCAGGCCTTTGCCTCCTCAAACCATGCTATCTCCATCTCTTAGAGAGGTACCACCACCCAACATCAGACATAGATCATGCCCTGAACCAATTGATGGTTAAAGCAAGATTTGAAGAAGCAGGCCGTGAAGGTGGAGAATGACTTCAGGGTTAAGAAAGGAGTCCTGGTGTAGAGCTGTAGGATAGCACTGGACTGTTCAAACCCCCCAGTTGCTCTTTGGAAGCCCTATACAGTGTCTTTATGAGTTGGAACCAACTTTGTGGTACTAAACCACAAAAACAACAATCATGTCAAAAGGTAAATTTCACATGTGTGTATTTGGAGAATACCATGATCAAGGAGATGGTGATATTCCAGAATTTAGCTTCCGGGGTCAGATCACTGTGACCATTATGGAAATTTCACAAGTACACTGATAAAGAATTTTGCCTCAGGATAGAATGTATGCCTAAAGTCTCGCTCGTAGTTGATTTAGATGATTCAGAAGATGAGATTTAGGAATTGAAGTTCCTGTGGCTTTTGGGATAATGTAATGGGATGAATTTGTGTTGCATGTTCTGCATTGGGGAGCTCAAGGGTATAAATTTTACAGATTGAATTATGTCCCACAAATATATGTACTGTGAATCTGTGAATATACACACACACAAACATATATATA
>NW_006408675.1:2869997-2873661 GCF_000296735.1 Chrysochloris asiatica | reverse complement strand
ATATATATAGAGAGAGAGAGAGAGAGAGAGAGAGCGCTCTGGTAGCATAGTGGTTATGAGTCGGGCTGTGAACCTCAAGGTTGGCAGTTTGAAACTACCAGCGGTTCTGCGGGAGAAAGATAAGGTGTTCTGCTCCCATAAAGATTTACAGCCTCGGAAACCCTGTACAGGGTCGCTGTGGGTCGGAATCGACTCGACAACACTTAACAACAACAATATATATATGGAGCTTTGGTAGCATAATGGTTACGAATCGGGCTGCAAACTTCAGGGTCAGCAGTTTGAAACTAACAGTGGTTCCACAGGAGAAAGATGAGGCTTTCTGCTCCCATAAAGATTTACAGCCTTGGAAACCCTGTATGGGGTCATTATGAGTTGGAACCGACTCGACGGCACATAACAACAATAAATATATATATACACAGTTATAATTCATATATCTTATTTATATTAACAAAGGAATACATCATGGTTTGAAATTTATGCATCAAGGTGGTATCCTTTTACCATATTAATTCAAGATATATGCTGAGAAAGTTACCTGAGAAACTGAACTACATAAAGAAAAGTGCAGTATCAGGATTGGAGGAAGACTCATTAGCAACCTGCAGTATTTCAGATGACACAACCTTGCCTTGCTGAAAGCAAAGAGGACTTGAAGCACTAATCTATGAAGATCAAAGTCCACAGCCTTCAGTATGAATTACATGTCAACATAAAGGAAAAATAAAGTCCTTACAACTAGACTAATAAGAAACATAATGATCAAAAGCCAAACATCAAATCGACTAGTGTCAAGTCAATTCCAACCCATAATGACTCTATAGGAAGAATAGAACTACCCCACAGGGTACCTAAGGTTTTAAATCTTTGTGGAAGCAGACAACTTCATCTTTCTCCCACAGAGCAGCTGGTGCGTTTGAACGATTGATAGTTAGCAGTCCAATGCTTAAATTGTTGTGTCACTAAGACTCCTTAACATCATCATGATAAATGGAGAAAAGATGAAAGTTGTCAAAAAATTTTGTTTTGCTTAGATCCACCATCAGTGCTTATGGAAGCAGCAGTAAAGAAATCAAGCAACATATGTCATTTGTCAAATTTGCTGTAAAAGACTTCTTTAAAGTGTTAAAAATTAAAGATGCCATTTTGAGGACAAAGGTGCACCACATCTGTGCCAGGGTATTTTCAGTCACCTTGTATGCATGCAAAAGATGGGCAATAAATAAAGCAGAAAAAGAATTGATGCCTTTGGATTATGGTGATGATCCAATAATATTTAATGAAGAATATTTAATATACTACAGATTGCTAGAAGAATAAACAAATCTATGTTGGAAGAAGCACAGCCAGAATGCTCCTTAGAAGCCAGGACAGCGAGACTTTACCTTTCGTATTTTGGACATGTTGTCAGGAGGGCCTAGTCCAAGAAGAATATAATGTCTGCTAAAATAGAAGGTAAGGAGCTCTGGTATTGTAGTGGTTACGAATTAGGCTGTGAACCGCAAGGTCAGTAGTTCGAAACTACCAGCTGTTCTGTGGGAGAAAGATGAGGCTTTCTGCTCCCATAAAGATTTACAGCGTTGGAAACCCTGCACAGGGTCGCTATGGGTCGAAATCGACTCCACGGCACTTAACAACAATAACAACAAAGTAGAAGATCAGAAAAAAAAAAAGAGGAAAACTCCCAAGAGGTTGGATTGAGGATCTAGATGCTTGAAGGAAAAATCATCAAAGTCGCAGATTCTCTCATATTTACCCTAAAAGCACCAATTTAAATTAATGTTGTGAATGGCAGAATATATGTCAATACTGAAGTTCACTTCCATTTGTTATCCCTGAACCTAGATTTAAGCTATGTAAGGACTGGAATTGTAAAAGTATGGTGAAAGAATATAACCCTGGCATAAAACTTTCCTAACTTTAAACCATTTGCTGTTACCTTGTTCTGTTCGAACAACTTCCTCTTGGTCTATGTATGATACAACCTTGCTTATTGAAAGTGAAGAAGATTTAAAATACTTATGAATGAATACCAAAGACAACAGCCTTTGTATGGGTTGCCCCTCAGCATAAAGAAAACAAAAATACTCACCACTGGACCAATAAATAGCATCCATATATATAGAGAAAATATTGAAGCAGTCAAAGACTTCATTTTGCTCAGATCAACCATCAACGTTCATGGAAGCAGCAGTTAAGAAATCAAACGATGTATTACACTGGGAAAATCTGCACAAGACCTCTTTAAAGTGTTCAAGAGCAAAGATGTCAGTTTGAGGACTAAGTTGCACCTGACTCAAGTCATGGTATCTTCAATAACCTCATATGCATGAGAAAGTTAGATAGTGAATCAGGAAAACCATAGAAACTTTGATGTGTATGAGTTATGGTGTTGGAGGAGAATGTTAAAAGTATTATGAACTGCTAAAAGAACAAACCAGTCTGTGTTGGATGAAGTACAGCCAGAATGCTCCTTGGAAGACTTCATCTCACATATTTTGGATATATTATCAAGAGAAGCCAGTCACTGGAAGAAGAAATCATGCTTCACAAAAGGTCAACAAAAAATAGGAAGCCTTCCAATGAGATGAGTTGATACAGTGGCTGCAAGAATAGGCTCAAATATGACAAAAATTGTGAGGATGGTCCTGGCCTGGGCAGTGTTTCAGTCTGTTATGCACAGGGCCACTGAGTCAGAACGGACTCAACAGCATCTAAGAAAAACAGCAACAACATTGAGCCTATTGTGGTGCTTCTGCTTTCCTGGCTTAGGCAGGGGACCTAAAATTTCTCACAGGACTTTGTGACAGTTCAAAGATGATCTAAAGAGATGTTGAGAGGTCCAGTGAATCAACAGAGTCCAGAAGAGTAGCAATAACAAGTATAAAGTGCCTAGCACGGGATTTATATTGCCATTGCTACTTACCATTGAGTTGACTCCCCACATACAACAGCAAAATGCTGCCCAGTCCTACACCATCATCATGATCGTGGGAATGGTTAATTGCAGCTGAATCGAGTTTTGCATTGATTCAGACCATTTTCTGAATTCGATTGCCAGGTCTTTTGTCCTAGTCTGTCTTTATCTGAAAGCTCTGCTGAAACCTGTACACTATGTTTAATCCTGCTACAATATGACATAATGATGGTAAAGTTTCCAACACATACAAGATACCACAGTCTGGCAAACTGACAAATGGGTGGTGGACAGAATTCAGATGATCTCATTTTGGCACATAAGACTCTTCCACTCACTAAGGATCTGTGAAGTGGAGAGAGCTGCGAAGCAGTGAGAGCTGCGAAGCAGTGAGAGCTGCGAAGCAGCGAGATCTGGAGTCCTGGTGTGGTGCTGTGGGTTAATGAGCCAGATTCCAAGGCCATTTTAAATATAAGAATCAAAAAGCCTCATCTCTCTCCCACTGAGGGCCTGGTGGATTCGAGCCGCTGACCGCGGGGTTCACAGCCAGATTCTTAACCACTACACACCAGGCCTTCCACCTTCAAGATGGTGGATCAGGTAGACGTGTAGTGAGGAGCTTGGACAACAACAACACGGAATACCAAGCCAAAAGAGCTAATGGGATGGTGTTAGAACGCTTTAACAAATATAAAGGTATGATTGGAGGTTTATAGCTGGGGAATTTGCAGGAGAATCCAGAAA
>NW_006408675.1:2864537-2867334 GCF_000296735.1 Chrysochloris asiatica | reverse complement strand
AAGGTGGAGGGTCAGAGAAAAAGAGGAAGACCCCCAACGAGATGGATTGGCCAGGTGGCATCATTGATGGACTCAAGTGTGGCAGAGGTAGTGAGGTTGGCCCAAGATTGGACATTGTTTCGTTCTGCTGTGCATAGGGTCGCTATGAGTCAGTTTCAACTCGATGGTACCTGACAACAACAACAACAACTCACTAAGAATATTCTTAACTAATCTGTGTCTGACCTTTGCTCACTCCCATGATGAGTCTGTTGTGTCAGGGACTGACTAGTGTTCTTGATTCTTGCCTCTTGTAGAGAAAGTTCCTTTGGTTCTGCACATGCCTCCAATTCTCTATGCTGAATCAAAGGCTTGAGAACAACTTGACTTTGATATCTTTCTACCTCTGTTAACACTTTTATTAAAACCATGGCTATCATTCTTTGGCATCAAATATTTTATTGTTTAATGAGACTTTCTTTGAGTCATTTTAACTAATTTTGCTCTTCTTCAAGTCCATTTGAACTATTTATGAACCCTCAGATAAGACATCTAGGTGGCTGGCATTGATCTTATGTTACCTTGCTTCTTCTTTGCCTCCTGGTGACAGTCCATACATTTCCTTATTGGAAAAAAACAAAACAAAACATGTCCAGCCTTGACCCCATTTGCATGCATTCAGAATGAACACTTACTACTCAGGAAATGAAATCTTTCCTGTCCTACACACTGGAAATCTCAGAGGCTGACCTTTAGGTATAGCCTTTCCTGAATTGCTACATGGTTTCCTCAGAATTCCTGCCTACCTCTCTGTACTTGCCCCTTAAAGACCCTATGTCTCGAAGTCACCTTCGTCTCTCATTATTCATGTCCCATTCCGTAAATTCAATATAAGGTTTATGCTGTCACCTTCACTTCCTGTGTCACTCTATCCCATTCATTTCTGATGAATGTTTCCCTCCACTTGACAGATTCAGCTGACCAAAAATGCTGCCACACCACTCCATTGGGAGTCTTTCCCCTTCCTTGGTTTCGTATCCATTGTAACACAATGGAAAATTAAGTTTACAAATGTTAAACCTTGATGGATGACCCAGCTCAATGTTACTAAATGCCAGTCTGTTTACTGGAGTCCTGATGGCTGTCTGAGAACTACCTGAAGTTTTTGAAAAATACCAAGATTAAAATTAATGAATAAAAGCCTTGGGTAAAGGGAAGAGGTGAGGGAATCTATATACTTCATGTATACTTTATGCTATGTGTAAATTATATACTCCATATAGTTCCCAAAGGATTATATTGATCTAGATGTGAGAACCATCTGATTCCCTCTGGTTATTTGTATTCCCATGTTGAAATCACTCTTGTAATTGTGTTCTAGCTTCTTTCAGATGCTGGGCTAACATAGTATCCTGGGGAATGGAGGGAAGGAGAGAAAGCTCACCTGCAAGCCAGATACAAATTCAGGCACCATTAGCATCCCTTTAGTGATGTCAACATTAAGGCTCTGCAACCCATTTTTCAATTCATTCAAAGGGTAGGTGTTTAAAGGTTTAGGTTAATGAGAATGCTAAGAATGTTGTTATGGGGTGAACAACTTAGATAGAATTAACTTAATTATCATCACTTAAATAAACATCTATTAAGTGTCATATGTAGGATACTGGGCTTTAATAGTATAGATTAATAATAATAATAATAATAGATATTGTTGCCTGAAGAATCTTCCTAGGTACCTGGGGAAATGCTCACAGGCTTCACAAGACATACTGACTATTCTGGGTTGAAAAGCATGCTCTCCAAATTCATATCTACCTGGAGCTTGTGAATGTAAATTTATTTAAAATAGGATCTTTGCAAAAGTAATCTATTTAAGATGCTGTTGTTGTTGTTGTTAGGTGCCATCGAGTAGGCACCGACTCATAGCGACTCTATGCACAGCAGAACAAAACAATGTCCAATGCTGGGCCAACCTCACTACTTTTGCCACACTTGAGTCCATCGATACTGCCACCTGGCCAATCCATCTCTTAGGGGGTCTTCCTCTTTTTCTCTGACCTCCATCTTACCAAGTATGATATCCTTCTCTAGCGACTGTTCCCTCCTGACAATATGTCCGAAGTATGAGAGACGATGAGGTCATACTAAACTAGGGTAGACCATAAATCCAAGGGACAGTATATTTACAAGAAGAGGAAAATTTGAACACAGAGACAGAGAAGACCATGTGGAGGATGAGATAGAGATTGGAGTGATGTATCTATCAGGAGTAAGGAGAGAGACCTGGGACAATTTCTCCCTCAGAACCTCCAAAAATAACCAAACCTATGGACACCTTAATTTAGGGTTTCTGGTCTCTAGACTATGAAGGAATACATTTCTGATGTCTTAAGTTACCCAATTTGTGGTTGTTGTTGTTATTAAGTGCTGTCAAGTTGTTTCCAATCCATAGCAACCTTGTATAAGGCTTGTGAGGAGTGACTGGTGAACTTGAACCACTGATCTTGCAGTTCAAATGACTTTGCAGTCCAGTGTGTTAACCCACAGTGTCACCCCAGGACACCCAGTTTGTGGCACTTTGTTACAAAAGTTCAAGAAACCACTGCACTGACACTATTATTTTCAGGAAAAAATTCTAATCTAATTATTTAAGATTTACTTTTTTCTTAACTCTCCCACTCAAGAGTTATTAAGCAGTGCTGAAGGCAATGACAAAAAGTAAATCTCGAATTAACTCCACCACTCATCTGTCAGTTTTTGTACTGTGGTGGCTTGTGAGTTGCTGTAATTCTGAAAGCTATGCCTCCAGTGTTTTAAA
>NW_006408675.1:2843004-2864052 GCF_000296735.1 Chrysochloris asiatica | reverse complement strand
GAAGAGATCCACCTATGTGCCCATTCCAAATAAAGGTGACCCAACTTAATGTGGACATCATCAAACAATATCATTAATATCACATGCAAGTACATTTTTGTGACAGTTATTCAAAAGTGGTTGCAACAGTGTGTCAACAGTGTACTGCCAGAAAGTCAAGATGGATTGAGAAGAAGACATGGAATGAGGGATATTAATGCTGAAACAGATGGATATTGGCTGAAAGCAGAGATTATCAGACAAACATTTACTTGGGCTTTACTTTTGACTGAGTGGACAATGACACTGTCTTTTGACTGTGTGGACCATGATAAACTGTGGATAACACTGAGAAGAATGAATATTACATAACACTTAATTTTGCTCATAAGAACCTGCATATATACCAAGAGACAGTTGTTAGAACAGAACTAGGGAGACACTGAAAGGTTTGAAATCAGGAAAGATGTGTGCCAGTGTTGTATCCTTTCATCATATTTATTCAGTCTGTATGCCGAGCAAATAACCTGAGAAACTGGGTTGTATGAAGAACATTGCATTAGGATTGCAGGAAGACTAATTAACAACCTGTGATATGCAGTATGGATTACACTTCATTGTAAAGCAAATAAAGATCCACACAACTGGAATAATAAATAACATCATGATAAATGGAGATAAGATTGAAGTTGTCAAAGACTTCATTTTGCTTATATCCACAATCAACACTCACAGAAGCAGTAGTCAAAAAATCAAATGATGTATTGCAATGTGTAAACCTTCTGCAAATCATCTTTTTAAAGAGAAAAGGCATCAGTTTGTGGACTAAGGTACACCTGACCCAAGCCATGGTATATGCATGTGGAAGCTGGACAGTAAATAAGGAAGACCATAGAAGAATTGATGCATTTGAATTGTGGTGTTGAAAAAGAATAGTGAAAGTACTATGGACTTCCAGAAGAATAAACAAATCTGTGTTTCAAGAAGTAGAGTCAAAATGTTCCTTAGAAGTCAGGATGAAGAGACTTCGTCTCTCATACTTTGGACATGTCATTAGGAGGGACAAGCCCCTGGAGAAGGATATCATGCTTGGTTAAGTGGAGGGTTAGCAAAAAAGAGAAAGACTCCCAAAGAGATATATTGACACCATGGCAGCAACAATGGACTCAAAAGTAGTGATGATTTTGAGGATGGCATGGTATCAGGCATTGTTTCATTCTGTTTTGCATAGCATCACTGTAAATCTGAACTGACTCAATGGGACCTAGCAACAACAATAATGTGCTTATCCAACGTGGTATAGAATGAATGATAAAGATACAGGTAACAAGGGATGGTTTTGATGTGGGGGTTTAAATACAATTGCCCACATAATATGGTAAGAACTAAGCAGAGAAACATTCTATTTAGATATTAATATATATATATATATCCCTGTGCAATACAGTGTTTGATTTCTTGACTATTGCTTCCAGGAGCATTGATTGTGGATCCAAGTAAAATGAAATCATTGACAATTTCAGTCTTTTCTCCATTTATAATGATGTTTATTGGCGCAGTTGTAACAATTTTTGCTTTCTTTACATTGAGTTGCAATCCATATTGAAGGATGGTTGTGTTCTTTGGTGTTCATTAGTGTTTTAAGTCCTCTTCTGATTCAACAAGTAAGATTGTGTCATCTGCATATTGGATTGAGTGTTCTTTCAATCCAGTTCTTCTTCATATAGTCCAGTTTATCAGATTATTTGCTCAGCATACAGAATGAGTAGATATGGTGAAAGTCAACCCCGACTCACACCTTTCTTGATTTGAAACCATGCAGTATTCTCAATCAGTTTGAAGGAATGTTTCTTAGTCTATGTTTAGGAGCTTCATGAGCACATTTAAGAGTTCTGTTATCCGTAGTTTGTTATGATCCACACAGTCAAATGCTTTGTGTAGTAAATAAAATACAAGTAAAGCCAAGATGCCTCTGATGTCAGCAATGCTATCCATCCTTCCATTTTCTCTTCTGAGTAGCACCTTAATTTCTTGTAGTTCCCAGTCAAAGCACTTTCAAATTGTCTTCAGCAAAATTTTCCTTGCATGTGATATTAATGATATTGTTTGATAATTTTCACACTCAATTGGACCACATTTCTTCCTTCAGTATCATTGGCTCTTGATCATGTGCTACTTCTTGAAGTGTTTGTATATCGACCGTGTCTTTTTGGTACAGTGATTCTATGTATTCATTCCATCGTCTTTTAATGATGTTGGCCAGGTAGCTGTCTTCTACATTTTTTGACTTAGTATAGTGAGTGCTTCCAGCACTACATCAGTTTGTTAAAATATTTCGATTGTTATTCTGCCAATTTCTGGAGCCCTCTTTTCACTAATACCTTGTTTTCTTCCTTTAATGCCACTAGTTCTTGATCATTTGTTATCTCCAAAAATGGTATAATGTCAACCAATTCTTGTTTATGGAGTGATTCTGTGTATTCATTTCACCTTATTTTGGTGCCTAGTGCACCATTCAATGTTTTGTCTATGCCATTGTTGTCATTATTAAGTGCCATTGAGTTGAAACCAATTCAAAGCAACCTTATATACAACAGAAAGAAACACTCTCTGGTCCTGTGCCAAGCCCACAACACTTGCTGCACTTGAGCCCATGTCTGCTGAAATTCTGCCAATCCATCTAATTGGGGGTCTCCCTCTTTTTCTCTGACTCTCCACTTGACCAAGCATTATATCTTTCTCCAGGAACTAGTTTCTCCTGATTGTTGTTGTTGTTGTTGTCGACCCACAGCAATCCTGTATAGGGTTTCCGAGGAGCAGGCTGATAATATGTCCCGATTATGAGAGACAAAGTCTGGTTATCTTGGCTTCTTAGAGGATTCTGGTTGTACTTCTTCTAAACACAGTTTTGTTTGTTCTTTTGGCAGTCCATAACACTTTACTATTCTCCTCCAATACTATATCTTGAAGGCATCAATTCTTTTATGATCTTCTATATTAATTGTCCAATTCTCACATGCATTTGAAGTTATTGAAAATATCATGGCTTGGTCAGAAGCACCTTAGTCCTCAAACTGACATCTTTGCTCTTGAACACTTTGAAGAGTTCTTGTACAAAGATTTGCCTAATTCAATGTATCATTTGATTTTTTGACTGCTGCTTCCATGAGTGTTCATGGTTGATCCAAGCAAAATCAAGTCTTTGACAACTTCAGTCTTTTCTTGATTTATAAGGCTGTTGCTTATTGGTCCAGTGATAAGGATTTTTGTTTTCTTTACATTGAGGTGCAACCCATATTGAAGGCTCTGATCTTTGGTCCTCATCAGCAAGTATTTTAAGTCCTCTTTGTTTTCAGCAGGCAATGTTTTATCATCTGCATATCACAGATGTTATGAGTCCTCCTCCAATCTGATGTCACCCTTTTCTTCATATAATCCATCTTCTAGGATTATTTGATCAGTATACAGATTGAATAAGTATTTTGAAAGAATACAAAACTGGCACACACCTTTCTTAATTTCAATCATTTATTGTTCCTTTGTTCTGTTCAAACAACTGCCTCTTTGTTTGTGTACAAATTTATCATAAGCACAATTAAGTATCCCAAATACTCACTCTCCCACAATGTCATAATCCATACAACTGAAAGCCTTTGTGTAGTCAATAAAGAACAGGTAAACATCTTTCTGATATTCTCTGCTCTCAGCCAAGATGCATCTAACATCAGCAAGGATCTCACTCCATGTCCTCTTTTGAATCTGAATTGAACCTCTGGCAGTTCTCTGACAATGTGTTGTTGCAGTCATTTAAAAATTATCTTTAGCAAAATTTTACTTTTGTAGGATATGAATGATACTGTATGACGATTTCCGCATTCTGTTGAATCACTCTCTTTGAAATGGGCACAAATATGAATCCCTTCCAATCAGCTGACCAGGTTGCTGTCTTCCAAATTCCTTGGAATAGATGAGTGAGTGTCTCCAGTGCTGCATCAGTTTGTTGAAATATTTCTATTTGTATTCCATCAATTTTTCATGCCTTCTTCTTTATCAATGCCTTCAATGCACTGTGGACTTCTTCCTTCAGTATCATTGGCTCTTGATCATGTGCCACCTCTTGAAGTGTTTGGACATCGACAATTTCTTTTTGGTACAGTGATTCTATGTATTTATTTCATCTTCCTATAATGCTTTCTATATCATTCAATATTTTTCACACTGAATCCCTCAATATTTCAAGTCAAGGCTTAAATTTTTTCTTCAGTTCCTTCAACTTTGAGAAACACTGAGCATTCTCTTCCCTTTTAATTTTCTAACTCCAGATCTTTGCACATTTCATTATAATATTTGACTTTGTCCTCTTCAGCTGCTCCTTGAAAGTTTCTATTCAGCTATTTTACCTCCTCATTTCTTCCATTTGCTTTAGCATGTCTACACTAGAGAGCAAGTTTCAGAATCTCTTTTGACATTCATTTGTTCTTTCTTGTCTCTTAGTCTTCTTTCTTGTGTTCTTTCTTGTCATCTTGTCCATAGAATCCTTTTAAAGTGCAACTCGAGACTTGAATTTTGTTTTTCAGTTCTTTCAACTTGAGAAATGTTGACCTTGTTGTTCCCTTTTAATTTTCAAACTCCAGGTTTTTATACATTTCATTATAATACTTTACTTTGTCTTCTCTAGCTGCTCTTTGAAATATTCTGTTCAGCTATTTTATTTCATCATTTCTTTCAGTGCCTTTAGCTATTCTTTGTTCAAAGCAAGTTTCAGAGTCTCTTCTGACATCCACTTTGGTCTATTCTTTCTTTTCTGTCTTTTAAATTAACTTTTGATTTCTTTATAAGTGATGCTTTTTATGTCATTTCACAACTCCTGAAGTCTTTGGTCATTAATATTCAATGCATCAAATCTGTTCTTGAGATGGTCTTAAAATTCACATGTGATATACCTGGTATGGCACTGTGGGTTAATGCACCAGATGCTCCTTGGAAACCCTATACAGGGTAGCTATGGATTGGAACCAACTGAACAGCACTTAACAACAACAACATACTCATGATTGTATTTTGGCTCTCATTCAGCTTCAGCCTGAACTTGCATATGAGGAATTGATTATCTGTTCCACAGTCAGTCTCTGGTTATGTTTAGACTTATGATATTGAGCTTGCATATTATATTAATAATATTGTCTAATTATTCTTAGATTCTATTGGACCACATCTATTTGGAATGGTCATACATATGTAGCTCTTCCTATCAGTTGCCCAGGTAGTTGTTTTCAAATTTCTTGGGATACATGAGTGAGTGCCTCCAGTGTGGGGTCAGTTTGTCATTGGTCTTACAAAATTCTACCATTTGATCTCCAGCTCCATTTCTATCACCATGGTCATATTTTCCAATAACTGATCATTCATTCCTCTTTGTTTCCAACCTTTGCATTCCAATCACCAGTAAATATCAATACACCTTGATTGTATGTTTGATCAATTTCACACTGAAGAAGTTGGCAGAATTCTTTAATTTTACCATCACTGACTTTAGGAGTTAGTGCATAAATTTGAACAATAGTGTTATTAACTGGTCTTCCCTGTAGGTGCATGGATATGTATCCTATCACAGACAGCATTGTACTTCAATATAGATCTTGAAATGTTCTTTTTGATGATGAATGAGATGCCATTCATTCCTTTTCAACTTGTTATGCTCGGCATAGTAAACCATGTGATGGTCAAAATCAAAATACCAGACTATTTCAGCTCATTAAATGCCTAGGATATTGATGTTTCACTTTTGACAATTTTCAATTTTTCTAGGTTCATACTTTGTACATTCCATGTTCAGATTAATAGATGTTTACAACTGTTTCTCTTCATCTTCAGTTGTTCTCCACCAGCAAATAAACTTCTCAAAGCATTTGCTCCATTAGTGTCATGAAGGTCAATTCTACTTTGAGGAGGCAGCTCTTCCCCAGTCGTATTTTGCGTGCCCTCCAATCTAAAGGGCTCATCTTCTGGCATTATATCTGACAATACTCTGGTGCTGTTCATTATGCTTCAGTATACAATATTCTGGTGCTGACAGTGTTCCACACTAGTCACATTATAATTGCTCAGTAGCCACATGTGCTGCCATATAGGATAGAACAGATAACAAACAGCACTTACTGCAGAAATTCTATTAAAAAGCATTCTATAGAGGCATCTCTTTATCCTAAGTGAAATGATAGTTGGGAGAAAAAAACAAGTACAGGCATTGTTGCTAGTGGTTAAGTGCCATCAAGTTGCTTATAACTCATACCAACACTATGCACAGCACAACAAAACACTGCCTGGTCCTGTGCCAAACTTATAATCATTGTCATGTTTAAGTCCATTGTTGAATCCACTGGGTCAATCCATCTCCTTTAGGTCTCCCTCTTTCTCACTGACTCTCTTTACCATACGTGATGTTCTTCTCCAGGGACTGTCCCTTCTTGAAAACATGCCAAAAATAGGTGAAACAATGTCTTACTATCCTCACTTTTAAAGAACATCATGATTGTACTTCCTCCAAGAAAGAATTGTTTGGTTTTCTGTCAATGGTATGTTCAATATTTTTCACTAAAACCATATTTTAAATGCATCCATCTTCTTTGGACATTGGTATTTAGTATTCAGCTTTCCCATGCATATGAGGAAATTGAAAATATCATGGCTTCTATCTGGCATATCTTAATATTTGAAGTAACATCTTTAAAGAGATCTTTTGCAGCAGATTAGCATAATACAATACACCATTTAATTTTTTGACTGCTGTTTCTATAAGCATTGACTGTAGATTCAAGTAAAATAAAATTCTCAAGAATTTTAATATTTTCTCCATTTATTATGATGTTGTTTATTGATCCAGTTGTGAAGACTTTTGTTTTCTTTAAATTGTGGTGTAACCCATACTGAAGACTTTACCTTCAGTAAATGCTTCAAGTCCTCTTTCCTTTCAGCAAGCAAGGTTGTGCCAACTGTATATGGCAGGTTGTTAGTGAGCCTTCCTCCATTCCTGATTTTGAGTTTTTCATATAATCCAGCTTCTTGGATTATTTGCTCCACATGTAGATTGAATAAGTATGGATGAATAAAATAATAATGCACAACTTTGCTGATTATCAACCACTCAGTATTTCCTTCTTCTATTCAAATGACTACTGCTTGTTATATTGTTATTGTTGTTAAGTGCTATTGAGTCAGTTTCAATTTATAGTGATCCTTGTAGGGTTTATGAGGAGATTTTGGTGGGTTTGAACTGCTGACTTTGCAGCTCAAACTGATCTTGAGGTCCAGCACATTATCCTGCAATGTGACACTGCACTGGGCCCCGTGGTCAGTTTGAACAGCATGGTTGGCAGTTCAAATCTACCTACACGACCATAATTAAGTATAATTCTCATTCTTCACAATGTTATCTATTTGTTATTATTTGTGTATTTAAATGCCTTTGCATAGTCAGTAAAACACAGGTAAACATCTTTCTAGTATTCTCTGCTTTCAGCTAAGATCTATCTGACATCAGCAATGATGTCCCTAATTCCATGTCTTCTTCAGAATTAAGCTTGAATTTCTGGCAGTTCCATGCTAATGTATTGTTGCAAGTTTTTTAATTTATCTTTGAAACTTGACTTATATGTGATTTTAATGATATTGTTCAATAATTTCCATTCTGTTGGTTCACCTTTCTTTGGACTGGGCACAAATATGTATCTGTTCCAGTTGATTAGTCAGATAGCTGTCTAACAAATTTCTTGACATAGCTGAGTGAGTACTTCCAGCATGGCATTTGTTTATTACACCATCTCAACTGGTATTCTGTCAATTTCTGGAAACTTCTTTTTGCCAGTGTCTTCAGTGTAGCTTGGACTTCTTGTTTAATACTATTGATTCTTGATCATGTACCACCTCTTGAAATGGCTGAATGTTGACGGATTCTTTTGGTACAGTAACTATGTATTCCTTCCATTTTCCTTTGATATTTCTTATATTATTCAATATGTTGACCATATGATTATTCAATATTACAATTTGGGATTTGAGGGATTTTGTTGTTATTTCAATTTGAGAAATGTCAAGTGTGTTCTTTCCTTTTGGTTTTGTAACTCCAGGTCTTTGCACATTTCATTATAATGCTTTACTTTATCTTCTCAAGCTGCACATTAAAATATTCTGTTCAGTTCTCTTACATAATCATTACTTTCGTTCACTTTAGCTATTCTACTCTCAAGAGCAAGTTTTAAAGTCTCTTTTGATGTGCAGTTTGGTCTTTTATGTCTTTCCTATCTTTTTTTTTCTTTTTTTTCTTTCCTTTCCTATCTTTTTAATGGCCTTTTTCCTTTTTTGTGAATGATGTTCTTGATGACCACAGCTTGTCTGTTTTTTGGTCATTAGTGTTTTATGTATCAAATCTATTCTTCTAGTGTTCCCTAAATTCAAGTTGTTGTTGTTGTTAAGTACTGTGGAGCCTGTTCCGACTCATAATGACCCTGTACAGGGTTTCCGAGGCTACAAATCTTTACGGGAGCAGAAAGCCTCATCTTTCTCCCTCGAAACAGTTGGTATTTTTGAACTACCAATCTTGAGGTTAGCAGCCCGATTTGTAAATATTACTGCTACCAGAGCTCAAGTAGGAGATAGTTAAAGTTAAAGACTTCTGGTAGCATAGTGGTTACGAATCAGGCTATGAATGGAAAGGTCAGCAGTTCAAAACTATCAGCTATTCCACAGGAGAAAGATGAGGCTTTCTGCTCCCGTAAAGATTTACAACCTCAGAAACCCTGTGCATGGTCGCCATGAGTCGGAACCGACTCCACCACCATAGTGAAAGTTAATCATTGACTGTTGTGGACCTGTTTTATTTTTTTTTCACTTCAACTTCAACTTGAATATGAGCAGTTGACGGTCTGTTCTGTAATCAGCTCTTGGCTTGTTCTGACTGATGATATTGAACTTCTCCATCATCTTTTTTCACTAATAATATTGATTTGTTTCCTGTATATTCCAGCAAGATCCATGAATATTTACTATTAATGTTGTTAAAAAAAAATGCTTCCAATGAGTAAGTCATTGTTCTTGAAAAATTGTATCATAAAATCTCTGGCATCATTTCTTTCACTCTAGCCCTGTTTTCCAATTACTCATTCTTCTATTTGTTCCCAACTTTCTTATTCTAATCACTAGTAATTATCAATAAATGAATCTTGATTGTATGCTTGATCAATTTCATACTGCATACGTTGGTAGGAAGCTTTCTATTTCTTCATCTTTGCTATTTGTAGTTGGTGCTTAAATCTGGAAAATGATCGTATCAACTGGTCTTCCTTATAAGCTTATTATCACTGATAGACTGTATTTTAAGAGAGATATTTAAATGTTCTTTAAGACAATGTCCATGATGTCATTTATCTTCAATTTGTCATTACTGGCATTGTAGACTATATGTTTGTCCAGATTAAAATAGCCAATACCAGTTCTTTTCAGCTCATTGATGTTTATATTTATGGATTCCATTTCATTTTTTTAAAGTTCCTGTTTTCCTAGATTCATACTTTATATATTCCACATTCCAATTATTATTGGATGCCTGCAACTGTTTTTTTTTTTTTTTTCTCATGTTAAATCATGCCACAGCAACAAATGAAGGACCCAAGAGATTTATTATATTCATGTCATTAAAGTTGACTCTACTTTGAGGAGGCATCTCTTCCTCAGTTGTATTTTGAGTACCTTCCAACCTGAGAAGAATCATCTTCTGGCACTATATCAGACAGTGATTTGCTGCTATCCATGAGGTTCACACTGAACAGTTGGTTTTTTAAGTAAATTGACAGGTCCTGCCTAGTTTACCTTGGTTTGAAAGCTCTGTTGAAATCTGTTCACCCTAAGTGACCCTGTTGGTATTAAAATATTGGTAGCATAGCTTCCAGCCTCACAGCACCACACAAGCCACCACAGGAAGGCAAACAACTGTCAGGAGAATAGTGGAAGCATAGGCATAGAGATCACAAAAGACAGTTGGCAGAAAGATAAAGACACAGACATTTTGTGAGGTAGATTTCTGTTTGGGTACTGTTTCTGTCATTTACCAAAGATCTCTGTATTTCATTTCTTCAGAATTAGAGTGGGGATAATAATGTTTAAATTGAAGGGCATTATGAGGACTAGAGTTGATATATAATATATACCTAGGACAACTCTTATCATATTGTATATGCTCAATAATGGTAAGTATTATTTGTGTTTTCTTCATTGGGCTGACTCCTACAATGTTTTTCTTTGTCCATACACTTTTCTAAACCCTTGCTTCTCAAATGGGGGTCTACAGATTAATTTTCTAAAGAAAAACACAATGAAAGATAGAAATAGAGAGAGAGAGGAAGGAAGGAAAAGGAAGGAAGATATATATCAAGAGAAAAAGAGAGAACCAGGTGAATGCCATACTGTCTTTTGTGACTTAGCCTCAGAAGTCACACAACATCACTTATCCCTTATTCTACTGGTCAGGGTAGTTACAAAAGTCTGCCCATCTTGAGAGGGCAGAAACATAGATATATTCTCTTAGTGGAGGCATGTCAAGATCAATTTTAAAAGCTCCCTATGGAAAGAAAGTGTGTTTTAATGATTATATATGTTGTTGTTGTTGTTACGTGCCGTCGAGTCGGTTCTGACCCATAGCGACCCTGTACAGAGTTTCCGAGGGTGTAAATCCTTATGGGAGTAGAAAGCCTCATCTTTCTCCCGCGGAGCAGCTGGTAGTTTCGAACCGCTGACCTTTAGGTTCGCAGCCCGATTCGTAACCACTACGCTACCAGTTGTGGTTATTCTGCATGGGACATCTTTGGAAAAGAAAATCTGCCAGACAATTATTCTTTGTTTAGATTTTTCCAGATGTCAAATCACTACTTCCATCATTATCATCATCATCATCATCATCATCATCATCAAGAAGTTATTTAGTATTTTTCAGTGGGTTTGGTTTGGTGATTTTATGTATAAGGCACAATATTATAATTCATGTTTTTTTACCATGCTAGAACTATCTGGTGTTCATGTGCCTTTGGGTTACCAGGCTTTGAATTCTTACATTATTTTTTCAGGGTACTATAGCTTCAAGCCATGGTATTTTCAATAACCTCATATGCATGTGAAAGCTGGACAGTGAATAAGGAAGATTGTGGAAGAATTGATGCTTTTGAGTTATGGTGTTGGAGGAGAATATTCTCTCATACTTTTGACATATTTTCAGGAGGGACAAGTTGCTGGAGAAGGATATCATGTTTGGTAAGGTGGAGGGTCAGAGAAGAAGAGAAAGACCTCGATGAGATAGATTGGCCAAGTGGCATCACTGATGGACTCAAGTGTGGCAACAGTAGTGCGGTTGGCCCAGGATTAGGCAGTGTTTCGTTCTGTTGTGCATAAGGTCACTATGAGTCAGTACCGACTCAATGGTACCTAAGAGCAACAACAAATAACTTCAAAGCTATTTTCTCTTTCATTCTGTCTTGTTCTTATGCATTATTTCATTACATTCAAATTCTGTGAATGTGACATCAAAGGACTTTGAGAATAAGTGGACTAGTTAAAGATAATAGCTCATTCGCTGATACTAAGTCTTCCAAATAGGTTTTGGTTGCTTTACAGCTTGAGATTCGTTGCTAATCAAAAACAAAATAATTATAGAAAAATGTGCCAACACACTAAATTTTTTATTTCCAATTTTGTAGATATCTAACCACCTGTGTTTCAGAGTGAAACTTTCATCTATGCATTTTAATTTTTATAGTAAAACATATTTGGCAAGACTGATTTTGATCTGTTTGGAGGTTTCTGTATTAAAGTAGAATGAAGTAAGGGGGAGGGAGAGAGATAGCTTTCTCCATATGACAAAACAAAAGTACTAGTGTTTGTTTCTCATTAAATAAAAATCCGAGGCAAAAACTACAATTGGATCTGGCCCATAGCCATTCATTCTAAATAATGGAGGAAGAGAAACATAAGGCAACTGGATATAGATTTGGCACAGATTTTTGAGGTTTCTAATTTTACAAAATCTGCTGTGCTCCCTTTCACCAGAAAGTCATTTTGTAACTTATGTTTAGACGGTCTTTTCTTAAACACTGTTAAGGTCCCAGGGTTCCCACTTAGTTCCTTCTCCCAAAAACTTCTCACATACACACAATCACACAAAATCAATTACATGCACACAAGTGACTCACACACAGTCACTCAAACATACACTCTCAAACAAGAGCTGAGCATAATCTACCTCTTGATTTTGATCACCTACACAACTCCTAGTGTAGCTTTGTAGGATAACACATTGAACTGCAAAGTTGGTTTGAATTTCAGGGTTGTAAGTTCAAATCTACCAGCTGCTCCTTGGAAAGTCTATGCAGGGCCTCTATGAGTCAAAACCAACTCAATGGCACTTAAAAACAATATCAACAATTCAATTTCTTTGCCATTTCCTCCCCTGGCCCCTCTGCCCCTTTCCATTTCAGACATACCCCTAATAGGAGGAAAACCTTTCATCTTTTTGGATGATAATGACATTCACATTCAGGACACACTCCCAAAGTCTACCACTACTTGTGTATCAGTTTGTCCTACTGTGGTGGCTTGTGAGTTGCTGTGATTCTGAAAGCTATGCCACTGGTATTTTAAATACCAGCAGGGTCACCCATGGTGGACAGGTTTCAGATGAGCTTTCAGACAAAGACAGACTAGGAAGAAAGAATGATGATCTACTTCCAAATATTTAGTCACTGAAAACCTTATGAATAAATAGCAAAGTCTACTCAGCATCCTCAAATTCTCCAGTTCTAGTGTCCAATACATGATTCTACCTGATTCTTTTCTGCTAATCAAGAAATATTTCCAGAAAGCACTCCAAAGTGAGTGAGGTTCTAATTTGTTTTTAATTTCACAAATCTTAGTGTGTAAGTATTGTAGTAAATTATTCCAAGGGCACCTCATTTCTGATGAGATAATGACATGTTGTTATCAGGGATAAGGATAGAAAGAAGGCGTAAGATGGAAGGGACCCTTTTTCTCTGTCAATCTAAACTACTTGCCAACAAATTGACTCTGACTGATGGCTACCCCATGTGTTTCAGAGCAGAACTTTAGTCCACAGGATTTTCAATGACTGATTTTTCAGAATCAGATCACTGGTCTTTCCTTCAAGGCACCCTGGGTAGATTTGAACTTCTAATATTTTAGTTAGCTGCTAAGCACATCAATCATTTTAGCTAACCAGGAACTCCTCTATCAATCTAGTCCCTCTCTAACTTAATATTGAGTAAATAAATTAGAGGCCATATTTGCTTCAACTCTTCAAGAAAGTTTAAGATGTAGTCACAATGATCTATTCATAAAAGTATGAATATTTATCCATGTGTCCTTTGCATTTATATAACTGAAGTCTTGGTGTAAATGTATATTAACACACATGCTTCTGGTTGAGCATTAGTCCACAGGGCACTTCATTGGCTGAAGTGAATTTGTTGCTTTCAATGAAACATGGTAATTGCTATAGCTGATGGCACCTTGGGGATATTGAGACTACCCCTTCATGTGAATTGGTTAACTCCAGAACTCCAGAGATACAGACCTTATAGTCAATTTTTCAAGGGCTGACAGAGCAGTAGAGGTGTTCCCCTCGACTTGCACATCTTCAAACTTTGACTGAGTCAACCCTTCGTGGCTACTTTGTCACATCAGATAGTGGACATCAGTATTTGCTCCCTGAGGAATTCATCCCTCGGCCATCAACTCCATCTATTTTTGACACAGAGGAAATGAGCCTATGGATTATCTGCCATCCCTGGTCCTAACTCCAATCTATCTGATAGAAAATGGTCTTTCAGAGACTGTTGCATGTGTCTAAGTCCGCCAAACACATTTCCCTCAGGCCTTTGAAGCTTGCCTGGAAGATGAACCTAATAAACCTTTGATGAAATCTGCCAGCTGGCTATTAGGATTGGACTGAAAGGAATATTTGACTAGAGTAAACCAAGTGTTACAAATGACAACAAGAACTAAACAAGAAAACTGATGGAAATGAAGAGAAACAGGCAAAATGAAATAGTAAAAAATAATGATAACAGCAAACATTTAGTGAGTACTTATTGAGTCAGGCTTTGTGTTAAATGCTTTGCATTGTATGATCTAAGGGAATTCTTCAAAGAGCCTGTGTGATAAGAGCTATTATATACAGAATTTTTCAGGGAAAATTGAAAATCAGACAGGCTATGCCCAAGGTTTCAAGGCTGTAAAACATAGAGAGGAAATTTGAACTCATATATATGCTTCCAGAACCTAAGATACACTGTAAAAAAAAAAAAGCCCCAGAGATGACCAAAGATTTCTGCAAGTAGATCTTAGGAGACACAAAGATGAATATTCATTGCAAAATTTATTCAACTGATTTTAGAATTTCAAATCTATCTGAATTATACCTTAATAGACAAAGGTCAGTGGAACCAGTCTGGTAAATTTCTCATATTTCTCTCTGTTATAACAAATTTAATTTATTCATATGCATGCTGTTAGACTTGGTATTGTTAGCCACCACACAACACAAATCAATGTGACATGACTCTGGATCTGTGAGAGCCCTCTTCTAACGTGCAATGAACATTTTGACAGTAGAAATACAGATAGTATCATCATCTGAAATAATACAGCAACAAGAGCAAACTTAATGATGAGACTACATATACTTTCATCACAAGCAACATACCAGGTTTATGTGTCCAGAAATGGCTCAGCTGTTGTAGTGGGTGGAGAAGAAACAAATCACTCTTCATCCACTATGCTCAGAAACTATTTATAAGTTGCATTAGATTTTAGGAAGGACTTTTAGCAGGAAAATTAGTACTCCTCCTTCCTGTGCAAACTTCCCACTAAATGAAATTCATCTAAGTTTTGGCTTAGCAGTGAACATTTGAGAGATGAATTACTACTAGGTTCGTGGCACAGAGTAGGATCTCAAAAATAACTGTCAAATGGCAGACCACACTGAGTGATTTTTTTTTTTTTTTTGGAAGTAAGATACATTCCCTTGTATTTACATCTGTGTCCTGACTATGGTACCAAATATCAAAATATGATTTGTGTATGTGATAGGATCCAGAATGAGGGCCCATTTACTTTCTTCACAGTTAGCCATTCTCCTAGGATGAGTAGAGAATTAATGCAGAGCAGTTCATTTGCATGAGGACGCAGTGTCTCTCAGGAGACTCACTGATGAATGTAGTGAGACTCAGAGACTTCTCAGTTTCCTGGATTAAGTCTCCTCTTGTGTCCCTGTCCTTACCTCAGGTTTACCCTTAGGGAGAAAGTACACATACAATACTTGTTTCCTGTGTCTGCTGTAACAAACTATCACAAATTTTGTGGTTTAAAACAACACACGCTTATTTATTCACTTACAGTTGTAGCGATCAGAAACTTGAAATCAATATAACTGAGCCAAAATCAAGATGTTGTCAAGATTGCACTCCCTCCAGAGACTCTAAAAGGGAATGTTCCTAGACTCTTCCAGTTTTTGGTGACTGCCAACATTCTTTGGTTTGTGGCCACATCACTCCAATTTTCAACACTAGAATCTTCAAATCCCTCTCAGCTCTGTCTTCACATCATCTTTACATTTGCCTCTGAACATCTCCTTCTGTCTTTCTTACATATGATTATACTTAAGGCCCCCAGACAATCCAGTATAATCTCCCCTATTAAAGCTCTTTAACATAATCCCATCTGCAAAAACTTTGCCATGTTAGGTAATACTCACAGGTTTCAGGAATTAGGATCTGATCTTTAGGCACCATTATTCAGCCTACCACAATGCCAAATTGAGGAGATTTTAGGAGAATGATCTCCTATCCAGGTCCCCAAGGATCTATGTTATTCTGGGCAGTATAAATGTTGGTAAAAATTGTCTCAAATTAGATGCTACATGTACAATCACTATTTAAATGAAAATTTTAAAATTACTAATCTGTCTAAGAGGAAATATATATTTGTTCACCATTTGACTACTTTGCATGTTATAGATCTTATATGGAATCAAGTCCTAAGATAGTTTGTTTTTGCTTTAAGCATAATTTTGATTTACAATGCTTTAAAAATGTTTAGAGTGTATTTATGTGGAAATGAGTTACAAAATGTCCAATTTAACAGACATTATCTGAGGTACAGTGACTTCCATTCCTATCATTCTGGTGTGTGCACAACTGGTAACTGTAAATTCAACATGAAAATACTGTTTGAAAATCAGCAGACATTTCACCGAGCATGGAAGTGAATGTGTTACTGCTGAATTCTGTGACAATCTGCATTCTTGGTCTGTTGACTTTGAGGGGAAGTTATGGCTATGGTATCACTCATGTAGAGCTCCAATGGTGGCCCAGCTTGTCATAGTTCAAGCTACTTGAATCGTGCCCAGACATTTTTTTCTAGTGTAACCACAGAGAAGAACATCCACTTAAAGAATGTGCATAATTCTGGCACTTGGATGGGATCCTCTGAGAGCTCAGAGTTCAGCTTTAACTTTGGTTAATCTCATCCTCCAAGCTCTGGGATACAGAAGGCAAACTATGTTACATTAAGCATCAGACCAAACCTTTGTTCTAACAGTCATCCTAATAACATTAGAGGCCCATGTCCTTTCCCACTTATCATCTAGTGTTCCATTGCACATTCTTCAATAATAGCCTGCAAAGGGGATCTCTGCTAGGAGATGGGCCCTTGTGCACAGTTGGCAAAATCTTATAATGAAAGGTTTAACTGATAATGCCTCTTCAGTTTCTGAGAGACTCTGAATAGCTTGTGATGGAAAATGCCCACAAGGTACACAACATCATCTACCTCAACTGCTGCCAATCCTATGAAAAGTACATAGGCACCCACAAGGCCATAATTTAATGGCCAGCAATAATGGAACAAAAATGATTCCAGATTGATCTTCATTAGAAATTAAATACTCCTTAGAAAGAATGGATTGTAAAGTCATTGAAGACTTGTTCTTTGCCTGCTTGCAGGGACATTAAATTTTAGATGAAAAACTGACTATTGAACAGGAAATTCTGATTGCAATGATGTGCTTTCCCCCATTTTAATGTCAGCTGAACCAAAAAGTGTTAATTTTTCTTTCTTTATTATCCTCATAGTCGTGAAAGAACATTGTTAATGAAGCGGAAAACAACAACAGCAGCAAAATGGTAACTCTGATCCTTCCACTCACAAAATAAGATGCAATTCTGGTCTCTACCACCCTGTGTATTCAGTGTTATTGGAGGAGCCATTTCACCCATGATCAAGGTGTCGAACAATGTTTTCCCTTCTTAGAGTAAGATACAGGAAGATAATGTCATCCAGAGATACAAGGAAGATAATGTCATTCAGGATGTTCAACAAAGTGGAGAGAGGTATAATATGCAAAAACAAAAAATTCCCCATAGTAAGCCTCCCAAGTAGTCCTTAGAAAGAGAGTCAAAACCCCACACCTTCTTCAAGTACATACCAGTAGCTGGGGAACAGGCAAAGCAGAGAGAACATGGGAAGCAAGGGAAAGAAAGCAAGGCAGAGGAAGAGGGTCAAGAATTTTTAAATGTTTCTGATGAGCAGGCCTAAAATTATTTTGATATTTGCAGACATCTTGATTTCTCTACTTATGAAGAATACAAATACAAATTATCTTTAATAATTTCAAAATAAAACTACAAAGATGAGTTGAAAAGAGATCAGCAAAGGGTGTATCAGAGAAAGGAGTTATATGAAATGAAAAGTCAAGCTTAGCTTTTTTTCTTCAAGGTACCCAAATGAACCCTGATGAAGTCTATTGTCTTTCCTTCTTCACTCTTCTCTAGCTTATTACTGAGATAAGGACTGGTTGGGAAGACACGCCTAAATGAGGCTAGTGGAACAATCAAGGAGCTATGTTGGCACTGGAGGCTAAGTTGTTGTTGTTAAGTGCCATTAAGTTGGTTCCGACCCATAGTGAGTGACCCTGTATAAAGTTTCCAAGGAGCAACTGGTGAGCTTGAACTGCTGACCTTGCAGTTCAAACGGCTTTGCAGTCTGATGCATTAACCCACAGCGCCACACCAGGACTCCGTAGGCTAAGTACTGGGATGCTAATCACAAGTTTTGTTGTTCAAACTCATTAGGTGCTCTGTGATAGAAAGATGAGACTTACTGTTCCTGTAAAGATTTACAGCTTCAGAAACCATATACAGCATTGCTATGTGTCAGAATTGAATCTATGGCAGTGGTTTTGGGTTTAGGTGGAGCAATTGTTAAGTCCTCGACTTTGAGCTGAAAGGGTAGTCATTTAAGCCCACCCAGCAGCTCTGCAGGAGCAATCTCTGGTGATCTGCTTCCATAAAGATTATAGCCTAGAAAACCCTATGGGGCAATTCTACTTTGTCTCATGGGGTCACTATGAGTTGGAATCAACTCCATGACACACAAAAATAACAACAGTTAGTATTTATAACATGCCTAAAATGCTCCCAAATGCAGTCATTCTACCTTAAGTGGGTGAAAGCCTACAGCCAAATGCAGACCCCTCACAGACCCTGTCAGTTGTAGCTGTTTTTATGGACTATCCGGTAGTAATTGAGGTTAATTGCCACTGAAAGACTCTCACCACATGATCTTTTTATGTTCGTTTAGTGAGATGTTTCCAGCACAGAGATATTTTCCCAGGGGTGTCTTGGGGATTTGTTCTCCTCATTGATGTGCTCCTTACCTTTATGGGTTATGCACAAGCTAATGGGGCTAATTGTTATCGTTCCAGCAGAAGGAAGCCCCTTGAACAAATCCTTCTTCCTGTCTGATCCATTGTTATTTTGTGCTTTGCTTTCCCCACATTTTATAGTCTTTATCATTTAACCACAGATTATATATATATATAAAATGATAGTAACCACAAATAGAAGTTGGCAGTCTTGACTGTGGCTCTGCTCAAGAGGGGTTTGGTTTTGAGAGTCATAGGATAAAATGATTTAAGAAAAAGAATCCTTAGCTCTCAGCAGCACCCAAACTCTGTCTTGCAGCTTCAAAGCTTTTTACAAGCTGTAATTCATTAAATGCAATAATCATTTGAAGCCAGTGGACCGACCTCTACAGGGAGAGGGGCCAAGTCCTCCAACCCCACCTTCTTTCTCTTTGTGTTCTCAACCACAGAGCTCAGCAGAGGGAGAAGAATAATGAAACTTCCACTAGGCAAGCCACTGATGGCCCTCTGCCCAGGCTTGCTTTTTTTGTCTCCTTGTCAGGGCTCCACGCTCCACTTAGCCATTGGGTACAGTCTCTTCTCTCCTCCAGGCTGTGTTGATCTGCCTTTTACAAAACAGACATGCTATCCATATTTTTATTTCCTTTTAATAAATGAAGAATTACCTAGCGATGGTGTCCAACCAAGCCTGGCATTTGCCTTATGTGACAGATTTCTTTCTGTCTCCTTGTGTGGCACTGTGTGTTAATGTGCTGTACTGCAAGGTCAGTTTGAACGGCAAGGTAGGTAGTTCAAGCTCATCAGACACTCCTAGGAAACCCTATACAGGGTTGCTATGGGTCGGAACCACCTCAATGGCACTTAATAACAACAACAACCCACTCAAGAGAACTAATAGGCATCACCAAGAAACAAAGCCAGGTTACCCCCACAGCTTGAAGGCTCCATTTTCCCAAATTGTACACTTATCATTCCAGCCAGTTCCCCTTATCACTCACCATTGTTAGGCTGTTGTAACTACAGAGATGGTGTGGATATGGCTGCCTGTGGACCTGTGGTTATTAGGGTCAATGAAATGGAACGTATGTAGTCTACTGAGCTCCCAGCTGAGTCATTCTGTAATTTGGAGGGCCCATTTTTCCCCGTCTCTCTTCTTTCAGACCTTTTCTTAGAAAGGGGGAAAAAATAAGGTTCAATCATAGCATATGAAATTTCACAAGGTGATGCTACATTAATTTTTATAGTTATTTCTTTCAAGTTGCCCTTGCTCTCTTCAACTTTGCCCACTAGTCTAGGAAAAAAAAAAAAAAAAGTGTTTTAATGAATGGTATCCTTTTAAAGCACTGCATTAATAATTATACTGTGAGAAGGCAAATTTGGTTTAACTCTAACAGCTGATCATTTCCTAATCGTACTGAAAGCATTCAGTTTCATGCACACAATAACCTTAAAGGTGGATATTTGTGCCAGGATCTGTATGGGCCAGCATTCATGTGAGTGAAAGACGTGCCACACACCCAACACCAGGATTACCCTCTTCCTTTCACTTCTTCATTGCCTCTGTATGTCTCCTCTCTCTTCACCTATATCCAACTCTCCATTACCTCTCTGCCTTTTCTCATAGCTTTCCCCCAAAGCCAATATTTCTCCAGTATTGTCTCCCCTTTTCAAATGAATTAGATCCTGCCCCATATTCAAAACCCAACACAACTCCCACTTCCTCCAGGAAGACTTTTCTACCTGATCCAGCAGATAAGGAGTGCTGTGTGGTACTGGCAGGTAAGCACTGATCTGTTTACCATGAAGTTTTTAGTTCAAACCCACCAGCTACTCCACAGAAACCCTATACAGAGTTGCCTGAGTTGGAACTGACTAGATGGCACTTAACAACAGCAACAAAGCAGCAGGTAGAAGAATATCCAGAATCATTGACATTTAAAATCATAATTTTAAACCTTAGACTCCCATCCTATTTGCTTAGAGAATAGAAAATTGAATCACTGAATTTAAGTGAATTTCCCTGTTACGCAACTAATTTGTAGAAGGAACAATGAATTATCTTCTTACTTTCCTCCACAAAAAATTTCCAGACACAAGATACTTAAAGACTATGAATAGTCATCATGAATTATATTGTTGTTAAGTGCCATAGAGTCGGTTATGACCCATAGTGACCCCGTATAGGGTTTCCAAAGAGCAGCTAGTGAGCTTGAAATGCTGACCTTGCAGTTCAAACAGCTTTGCAGTTTGCATTAACCCGCGCCACACCAGAACTCCTGATTTATATTGTTGTTGTTGTTAGGTAACAC
>NW_006408675.1:2840483-2841394 GCF_000296735.1 Chrysochloris asiatica | reverse complement strand
ATTCAATAATTTGTCCAGGGAATCTTTCAGTAACAAAAGTCGAGGCTTGAATTTTTACTTCAGTTCCCCCAGCTTAAGAAATGCTGAGCATGTTCTTCCTTTTTGGTTTTCTGATTACAGATCTTTGCACACTTTGTTGTAATGTTTGGCTTTATCTTCTCGAGCTGATCTTTGAAATTTTCTTTTTAGCTCTTGGACCTCCTAATTTCTTACATTTGCTTTAGTATCTCTCTGCTGGAGAGCAAGTTTCAGTGTCTGTTCGGCATTATATTAGGTGGCTTCAAAATCTTCATGGAAAAATGAAATGAATTGATAATGGAATTTTCCCATGAACTTTCTGAAGCCCCTTCATAATTTCTTTTTGTTTTTAGCTGCTATCTAGCCAGTATCAAACTCATGGTGTCCCTGTGAAACATTGCACAGTTTTGTACCAGCTCCATGATAAGTTATGGATAAAACTATTGTACTCCATATGATTTTTCATATGCTACTCTTGGGGAGTAGATCACCATAGCTTTCTTTTATTTTTAGCCTGTGTTAACTTGGAAACTCCACTGAAATCTATTCAGCACTATTGCAAAACAGAAGGTCCCACTGACAGATGAATGGGAGCTGCAAATGAGGTACACTGGCCAGAATTGAGGCCAGGTGTCTGCATGGAAAGTGAGAATTGTACTCCTGAACTGCCTATAATCCTTGTTGCAAATTTAGTCCCTGCAGGGCAATAAATTGCTTCTTATGGCTCTTCTATCCATAGTTTTTATAACTCCCATCAAGAAACATTTTTTCCCTGTTGGGTCTGAGTAAGAGAAGGTGAGAGAAAATACTTCTAGGATAATATGAGTTAGTTGTGTGTGGTGATTGTAAAAACTTGAAACTCTAGTGTGTATAAAATGAGCCTTCTTAGAAGC
>NW_006408675.1:2832762-2837186 GCF_000296735.1 Chrysochloris asiatica | reverse complement strand
AACAACAAAAATTGACTCACCAGCTGCTGGTTGGAAACCCTGTACAGGGTTGCTATGGGTTGGAATCGACTCGACGGCACTTAACAACAAACAACAATAGACAAGAAACCTGAGGTTTAGAGAGCTTTTTTAAACAAACAAACAAGCAAACAGACAGTTATTTATTAGCAAAGCTTACAAAATTTACAAAAAAATCTAGAAAAGTCATTTATCTACAATATCTAAAATAGAACAAACTATAAAATCTTTTGACCCTAGCATATTGTCCTTCCTTATGTGATTGTGATGTTTCTCATGATCAAGTCTCATTCAGCTTCCTGAAATATTCTAGGAAGAACTGAGTCTCTCATGGCCAGATTTTCATGGGAGATCACCTCTCCATGCAGTTCAGGACAGAAGAATGAATGCAAAGGCTCCACATAAGACAGTAAATGGTATGTATAAATGAAGGCATCATTTCTAACATCAAAAAAATGTTACTTCTTCCATCTCAACATCCAGGAAAATTCCCACATGGTGAAGGCTAAAGTATGCATAAATTCTGATCTCTGGAAAGGAGCTGCTGTAGATTGTTCCTGCTTTTATGCTAATGATCCATAGAATAAACTGCTCTTCACTTTTCTGTCCACAGGCTCCCTGTGTAGACACCCAGAGACCATTCTTACCCTGCTCTTACTTCTATCTCCCAGTAATGGTAACCAGTGGAGAAAGAAGGGGTGCTAAGGACCCAGGTTAGGTCTATGAATCTATTGGAATTTCCATTGGGTTGTTAGAGATCTTCCCATAATTAACACTCCTAAGGTCACTGGAGAGGACACATAAGGAGTTGGCAGTAGCTGCATCCAGGATCATATCTTCTTAGTCAGGATCCTATCATTCAAGTGTAATCTATGCTCTAGTAAGGGAACATGCTTTTTGATGTGAAATGTCAATGATTCCATTTGCCATTCTTCCAAAAGTGATTTCTCATTACTCCCTGACACATAGGGCAAGTCAATCTTTCATCCTTCCTTTTCTAAGTCTAAGTTTTAATGCAATCTGTATAGAAGATTTGTGAACGAGAAAGAGAACATGGTTTGGAGGAAGATCCAGACAAACAGGACTGGTCATCTTTGTTTTCAGCCTCTTGGCCATACGTCTTGAAGCCCAGCTGAAATGATTTTTTTAGCTTCTAGAAGTGGATGGAACTCTGAGTATGCAATCAATAATCAAATTGTGTATGAAAACACATGTGAAAAAAAAAAAGACCTTAAGTTAATACAAAAAAATAAAATGTATTAAAGTCTTTTCGGAAGGGACAGCTTACCTTTTCTGAAAAACTCAAGGTAAGGCTTTCTCTGTGACAGCTGAGGAAAGCTATGTCTTTCTTTGATCCAGGAGAGCATTTTTCTCACTCTTAATCAATATTTCTTTTTAAGTCATCTGCAATATAAAAATAAAAGAATTTCCAAGTCTAGGTCAATTATAAAAGTCAGTCCTACTCTACTCATTACAAAGAGGTGATTTTAAGGGACCCACGAATTGATGCATTTAAGTTATGGTGCTGAAGAGTATTAAAAGTACCATGGAACAAAACAAATCTGTGTTGGAAGGGGTACAGTTAGAGTGCTCCTTAGAGTCCAAAAGGGTCAGACTTCATCTGTCATAATTCAGACACATCAGGAGGGACCAGTCCCTGAAGAAGGACATCATGCTTGGTAAAGTGAAAAGTCCACATAAAAGAGAAAGACCCCTAACAAGATGAATTGGCACAGTGGCAGAAGTAATGGCTCAAGCGTAGCAACAAGTGTGAAGTTGGTAGAGGGCAGTGTTTCATTCTGTGTGCAAAAGGTCACTATGAATCGGTACCAACTCAATGGCATGTAACAACAACAACATGGGGACCCACAGAATTAAAAAAAAAAAAAAAAAATGCCATCTAAAGAAAAGTAGCAAAATCCATTGCAAAATGAATGAGCTGCCCATATAGAATGATAGAATTTAAAGACAAAAAATAGTTCTTCCATGCTTTGTAGAAGCTAACAATAACATGATGGACATGGCTGCTTGAACCACGTGAACCCATGACTGAACAATAGCCATCTAGTCTGGTCAGTGACAGGGAGCTGCTGTGAACAAGACAAACAGGGTCTACACTGAGTAACTAAAATATAAAAATTCACTTACTGAGAATTCATGAATCACACAATTAGTTGTGACTGAATTAAAAGAGTTAGAGATAGAAAGATGAGTACAGTAAACAATACTAGAGACAGAAAGACAGTATATAGCAATGGGCACTCAATTGACCAGTCAGATATCTGGGTTACTAGAACTGCCCTGCATTCTATGATATATTCACTTCTTTCCATCACCAGCAGTGAGAGGTCATTCAGCAATTTTAAACGAATTGCCATAGTCACTATTTTAGGTGATAATAGAGGTAAACTTATTTCTTAGATCCTATTATCTTTTTCTAAAACTAATTTTTCAGGCAAATTAAACATGATGCTTGTAATTCAAAACAGCTAAACTAACACATCTTTGAAGGTATCTAAGATAGTAATTTAACAAAACTTTCTGTATATTATCAAACGTCTTAAGACAATCAGTTTGCTGGGCCTGGGGGCTCAGGATCATAGTCTCAGGGGACACCATGGCCAATTGGCATAACATAGTCCACAAAGACAATGTAATACATACTACTTGGGTGAGTAGCTGCTGGGATCTTGAAAGCTCATGAGCAGCCATCTAAGGTGCAACTACTTATTGGTCTCTCCATGTGTGGAAGAAGGAAGAGGGATAAGAATTGAAGAGGTCTGGAATCTATTAGTTCAGTGTACTAATGGAACATATGAACATCAGTCTTCATGACTTGAAGATCAGAAATACTAGATGGTGCTTGGTTTCCGCTACCAACTACCCTGTAAGAGATCACAACAGAAGGCCCAGAATAGAGTGGAAGAAAATGTAGAACAAAACTCGAAATTATTTAATAATAATAATGTTAAAAGACTTGGTTTACTGGTCAGAAAGAAACTAGAGGAACCTGAGACTATGGCCCTCTACCATACTTCAGGTCTAGAAAAGAAACTCACCCTCATGGACCAATTTTCAGTCAAGCAGTCGATATTGTGGGACAACACTAGCAAGGTATGTTCACCATGGAACGGTCAAACATTCTAAATCAAAAGGGCACCATTTGCCTAAGGACAAAATTGAAAAGGGATAGGAAGGTGGGTGGAATGGAAATAGGAAATGTGGGAAGGAAGTGGGATAACTGCTGTTGTATAAAGGGGATTGTAAACACTGAGATGAAACAAAAGTGTATGATTTGCTAAATGTAAAGTTGATGATCTTGTCTGTAAACCTCCACTCAATTGACAATAAAAAGTTGAAAAATAAATACATACACTGATGATCTTTATTCAATCAATCAATAAGCAAAATTGAAAAAAAAAATATTACATGTTGAAAAAAATTTAGGATACATTAAAAAAAAAATGCCACCTATGTAAAAAATAGTCCTTTTTTTCACTGTTAGCTATGGTCCCAAAGAATTCTACCAACTTCTTCAGTCTGAAGTTGATCAACCATGCAATCAAGATGTATTGATCATTACTGGTGATTGGAATGTAAAGGTTGGAAACAAAGAAGAAGAATTAGTAGTTGGAAAAGATGGTCTTGGTAATAGAAATGATACTGGAGAGATAACATGATAGAATTTTGCAAGACCAATGAATTCTTCATTGCAAATACATTTTTTAAACAGCATAAGAGACAACTGACCACACGGACCTCACCAGATGGAATTACACAGAAATCAAATTGATTGCATCTGTGTAAAGAGATGGTGGGAAAGCTCCATATCATCAACCAAAACAATGCCAGAGGCAGACTGTGGAACAGACCATCAATTGCTCACATGCAAGTTCAGCCTGAAGCTGAATAAAATAAAAAAGGCCATGAGAGTAAAAACATAACCTCGAATATATCCCACCTGAATTTAGAGATGATCTGTAGAACCGATTTTAAACATTAGATGCTAAAGACCAAAGACCAAAAGAGTTATGGGATAATTAATATTTCACAATGTTGTCCATAGCTTGTCATGATACACACAATAGAAAGCATTTGCGTAGTCAATAAAGCACAGGTAAATATTTTTCTAATATTCTCTGCTTTCAGCCAAGATCTATTGGGCATCAACAAAGATATCCCTCATTCCAAGTCCTCTTCTGAAACTGGCTTGAATTTCTGGAACTTCAGTATCATTGGTTCTTGATCATATGCTACCTCCTGAAAAGGTTAAACATCAACCATTTTCTTTTGGTACAGTGACTCTGTGTATTCCTTCCATCTTCTTTTGATGCGTTCTGCATCATTCAATAATTTGTCCAGAGAAACCTTCAGTAATGAAAGTTGAAGCTTGAATTTTTTCTTCA
>NW_006408675.1:2828708-2830324 GCF_000296735.1 Chrysochloris asiatica | reverse complement strand
ACAACAACAGCAATGTCGAAGATATCGATGTTTATGCGTTCCATTTCATTTTTGACAATCCAATTTTCCTAGAATCATACATCGTATATTCCTTTTTCTGATCATTATGGATGATTACAACTGTTTATCTTCATTTTGAGTTGTGCTCCATCATCAAATGAAGGTCCCATGGGCTTTACTTCCATGGACTTTATTCCCTTCGCATCATCAAGGTCCACTCTACCTTGAATAGGCAGCTCTTCCCCAGTTACATTTTGAGTGCCTTCCAACATGTGAGCCTCATTTTCTAGCACTATACTAAACCTGCTATTCATAGGTTTTCAGTGACTAAATATTTGTAAGTAGTTTGTCACTCCTTCTTCCTAGTCTGTCTTCATCTGGAAGCACATCTGAAACCAGGTCCACCATGGGTGACCCTGCTGCTATTTAAAATACCCATGGCATAACTCCCAGAATCACAGCAACTCACAAGCCAATGACAAACTGACAGATGAGTGGTGGGCAAGGAAGGTTTCACACGAATAAATACCCAGAAGCCTTTTTGAAACAATTTTAGAAAATTAAAAGGGAAAACAATTTTTTATTGCACATACATAGTAGTTGTTGCTGTTAATGTTAAGTTCTCTCTAGTCGGTTCCGAATCATAGCGACCATGTATAGGGTTTCCAAGGAATGGCTGGACTTGCAATCCAGTTCTTTTCCTGCAGCACCACACCAGTGCTCCAAGTGCCATTGAGATGGTTCTGACTCATAATATATAGTAGTTAAAAAAATGTAATTTTGTATTCACCTATGAAAATGACCTGAGATTATTAATATGCTATTTCTTTTTCACTGACCTTCCACTTTACCAAGCATAATGTCCTTCTCCAGTGACTGGTCCCTCCTTATAGTATGTTCGTAGTCTGAGAGATGAAGTCTCATATTCTGGCTTTAAAGGAGCATTCTGACTGTACTTCTTTCATCAAGATTGGTTTGTTCTTCTAGCAGTCCATGGTATATTTAATACTCTACTCCAACATAATAACTCAAGTGCATAAAATCTTCTATGGTCTTTATTCAATGTCCAACTTTTACATGTATATGAAGCTACTGAAAATACCTTGGCCCAGGACTGAGCAATGTTTCATTCTGTTGTGCATAGGATCGCTATGAGTCGGCACCCACTCAATGGCACCTAACAACAATAACAAGAGCATTAAGAATATTAGAACAGAAAAGAAAAAGGATATCAGAGTAAAAAGTGAAGAAAGTTCTCTGATATAGCACAAGATTGGCTCTTTGTCTCATGAAAATCACAAGTGAATATTTTTAAAGAAAAGTTGTCATCAAAGCAACAAATTGTTGTTATGATGTTAGGTGCTGTTGCATCAGTTATGATTCATAGGAATCTTATTATACACAACAGAACATGCGCCACACTCACAATTATTAAGCTTGAACACATTGTTGCTGCTCATGTGCCAATACTTTTTTTTAAGGTTTTTATTGTGAATTGAGTGAAAGTTTGCAAAGCAGATCATCAGTTTTACATTGAACAAATCATACACCTTGTTTCATTCCAATGATTATAATCCCCTTCATGTACCAACAGTTAACAATATTTCTCTCTATTC
>NW_006408675.1:2824635-2827726 GCF_000296735.1 Chrysochloris asiatica | reverse complement strand
TTTTTTTTAAAGTGCTTATTGTGAATTGAGTGATGGTTTACATGAGAGAACATTGGTTTTATGCTCATCCTATCGTATTTTGTTTCATTGCAATGATTACAATCCCCTCCATGCATCATTATTCAACAATATTTGTTTCTATCCCCTTTTTGTTGTTGTTTTTGAATGTACACAAAAGCACTCAGGAATACATAATCATTTAAACAACTAACCAAAGGGCACATTCTGCAAGCCTGCCTCCTGGCTGTCTCTTTTTAGGAATCTGGAGTTCTTAGCTGCTGTATCTCTCCATGTCATTATCTCTACCTCAATCTCTGGTGTCTTTGCTTCTCCAGCAAATACATCTTGTTGAGAATCTTTCTCTTTTTCAAAGACCCTCCTCTTTACCAAGCAAGATGTCCTTCTCCAGCAACTGGTCCCTCATTACAATATGTCTGAAGTCTGAGAGATGAAGTCTCACATTCTGGCTTTAAAGAAGCATTCTGGCTGTACTTTTTTTATCATAGATTGGTTTGTTCTTCTAGCACACCATGGAATATTTAATACTCTACTCCAACACAATAACTCAAATGCATAAAATCTTCTATGGTCTTCTTTATTCATTGTCCAACTTTTACATGTATATGAAGCTATTGAAACTATCTTGGCTTGGGTTAGGAGCACATTTAGTCCTCAATATGACTCTTTGCTACTGAACACTTTAAAAAGGCCTTATGTTGCAGGTTTGCCTAATGCAATTATGTCATTTGATTTTTTTTGACTGCTGCTTCCATGAGAGTTGATAATGGATTCAAGTAAAATGAAGTCTTTGACAACTTCAATTTTGTATCTATGTTATTAATTGCTCCAGTGGTGAAGATTTTTGTTTTATTGCCATTGAGGTGCCTGTGGTCTTCCAACAGTAATTATTTTAAGTCTTCTTTGCTTTCAGTAACCAAGGTTGCATATCTGTATATTGCAGGTTGTTAGCAAGTCTTCCTCTAATTCTGATGCCACGTTCTTTTTCATATAATCTATCTTCTTGGATTATTTGCTCAGCATACACATTGAATAAGTACAATGAATATATACCACCCTGGTACACACCTTACCTGTTTTCAAATAATTCAGTGTTCTCTTCCACCATTCATCTGTCAGTTTGTAGTATTGTGGTGACTTCATGTTGCTGTGATTTTGGAAGCTATGCCATGGGTATGTTAAATACCAGCAGGGTCTCCCACAGTGGACAGGTTTCAACTGAGCTTTCAGATGGAGTCAGAGTAGGAAGAAGGAGAGCTGGACTACTTTGGAATATTTAGTCACTGAAAAACTTACGACTAGCAGTGGAACACTGTCAGCACCAGAATATTGAATATTAAAACATGATGAACAGCACCACAATATTGCTAGATATAGTGTCAGAAAATGAGCTCCTCAGATAAGAAAACATTCAAATTATAACTAGAAAAGAACTGCCTCCTCAAAGTAGAGTTGACTGTGATGACACAAATAAAGTAAAGCCTTCAGGACTTTATTTACTGATGAGGAACCACTCAAAATAATGAAAATAACTGTACCATCCAGTAATAATCATACCATGGAATGTATGAAGTATGAATCTAGGAAATTTGGAAATTGTAAAAAATTAAATAAAATGCATAAACATCAATATCCTAGGCATTAGTGAGCTGAAATGGAAAGGTATTGACCATTTGAAGCTGACAGTCTCATGGTTTACTATGCTTGGAATGACAAATTGAAAAGGAAGGGCATCATATTCATCACCAAAAAGAAAGTACCAAGATCTGTCTTGAAGTACAACACTGCCTGTGATAGGAAAATATCTGTGGCATTGGGACACAAAACACTGGACCACCAGGACAGTTTGAACCACAAGGTTGATGATTCAAACTCACCAGTTGCTTCTTGGACACCTTGTACAAGGTAATTATGAGGCAGAAATGACTTGAGTGCATTTATCAACAACAACAAGGAAGAACAATTTATATCACTATTATTCAAATTTACGTATCAACCACTAAAGCCAGTGATGATGAAATTGAAGAAATCTACCAAATTCTTCAATCTGAAATTGATCAAACATGCAATCAGGATTTACTGATAATTACTGGAGATTGGAATGCAAAGGTTGGAAATAAAGAAGAAGGATCAGTATTTGAAAAATATGGCCCTGGTGGTAGAAACAATGCTGGAGATCACATAATAGAATTTTGCAAGACCAATAAATTCTTCATTGCAAACACCTTTTGAAAACAACATAAAAGGCAACTATACATATGGACCTCACCAAATGGAATACACAGAAATAAAATTGATTATATCTATGGGAAGAGGCGGTGGAAAAGCTTCATATTATTAGCCAAAAGTAGGTCAGGGGCAGATTGTGGAACAGACCATCAATTGCTCTTATAGAAGTTCAGGCTGAAGATGAAGAAAATTAAAATAAGACCATAAGAACCAAAATATGGCCTTGATCATATCTAACCTGAATGGAGAGATCATCTGAAGATCAGATTTGATACATTAGACACAAAAGACCAAAGACCAGAGGTGTAATGGGAAGACATAAAGAACATCATGCAAGAAGAAAGTAAAAGATCATTAAGGAGACAAGAAAGGAAAAAAAGACCAAAATGGATGTCAGAAGAGACTCTAAAACTTTCTCTCCAGCATAAGAGATGCTAAAGCAAGTGGAAGAAATGAAGAAGTAAAAGAGCTGAATAGAAAATTTCAAAGGCAAGCTCAAGAAAATATTATAATGAAATGTGCCAAACCTGGAGTTAGAAAATCAAGAGGGAAGAATACACTTAGCATTCCTCAAGCTGAGGAAACTGAAGAAAAATTTAAAACTCGGGAGCCTTGTTCTTTGTCAATATCTTCAGCGCACTTGGACTTCTTCCTTCAATACCATTGGCTCTTTTTCATATGCTACCTCTTGAAATAGTTGAGCATCAGTAATTTACTGGTTTTGGTACGGTAACTCTGTGCACTATTTGCATTTTCATTTGATGCTTTCTGCATCATTCAATATTATGCTAAAAGAATCCTTCAGTATTTCAAGCCAAGGCATAAATTTTTACCTCAGTTCTTT
>NW_006408675.1:2786013-2793563 GCF_000296735.1 Chrysochloris asiatica | reverse complement strand
AGTTACCACAATGGAGGTACGCAGACAGCAAGGGACCAACAAAAATATATCAAAATAAAAAAAGAATGTCCACACCTCTATCTCTGTGGCTCTGTCGTGCATCCATGGCTGCTCTGATCCTTTCCCCGCTTGGCCCCACACAAAATGACTCCTGGAGCAGGTGAGCATCCTGAACCAGGAAGCAATTGATTTCTTGATTCTGCCACAAACTCCCCAGCTGTAAATCTTCCAACCTTCGAAATATTCCTTTATATGTGATTTAGAGTACTGGAACCATTCCCTGAGCCTACTTGATCCTATATTCTGTGTTGTTCTCAGCAGAGCTCGTCACTACACTTCCACCCGATCCGCCCACACTCAGTATTTTTTAAGCTGAAAAACTAAAGAAAAAATTCAAGCTTTAACTTGCAACGTTGAATGATACATTAAGCGTCAAAAGAAAAATGGAAGGAATACACAGATCTCCATTACCAAAAAAAAAAGTCAATTTTAGACCATTTCAACAGTTGACATCTGGTTGAAAGCCAATATTACTGAAGGAGGAAGTCCAATGTGCATTGAAGGCATTGGCAAATAACAAGGCTCCAGGAACTGATAGAATACAAATGGAAAACTTCAACAAACTGATGCAGCACTGGAGATCTCACTCATCTATGCCAAGAAATTTAGAAGAGAATTATCTGGCTAAACTATTGTAAGTGATCCCTATGTTTGCCCATTCCAAAGAGTGATGACCTAACGGAATGCAGAAGTCATCAGATGATCTCATTAATATCACATGCAATAAAATGTTGCTTAAGATTATTCAAAAATGGCTGTAACAGTACGCTGACAAGGAACTGTCAGAGGTTCAAACCAGATTCAGGTGAGGACATGGAATGGAGGATATCATTGCTGACATCAGAGGGATCTTGGTGGAAAGCAGAGTACAAAAAGAAAGATGTTTACCCATGCTTTATTGAATATTCATAGGCTTTCAGCTACATGGATCATGATAAGCTATGGACAACACTGTGGAGAATGAGTATTTCTGAATACTTAATTGTGCTCATGAGGAACCTGTATATAGACACAAAAGGCAGTAATTCAAACAGAACAAGCTGACACTGAATGGTTTAAAATCAGGAAAAGTGTGCACCAGGACTATATTATTTCACTGAATTTATTCAATCTGTTTGCTGAGAAATAATCAGAGAGGCTGGATTAAATGAAGAAGATGATGGCATCGGGACAGAATGAAGAGTCACTGACAACCTGCAAAGTGCAGATGATACAATCTTCTTTGCAAAAAGCAAAGAGTACTTAAAATACTGATGAAGATCAAAGACCAGAGCCTTCAGTATGGGTTGCACCTCAATGGAAACAGCAGTAGAAAAATCAAATGACATGTTGCATTAGGCAAATCTGCTGCACAAGACCCCTTTAAAGTGTTGAAAAGCAGAGACATCAGTTTTAGAACTAAGGTGTGACTAACAAGCCATGATATTTTCAGTAATTTCATATGCATGTGAAAGTTGCACAATATAAAATGAAGACTGTAAAGAATAGATGCATTTGAGCTATGGTGTTTGAGAAAAATATTAAAATACTATGGACTGCTAGAAGTACAAATCTGTGTTAGAAAAAGTACTGCCAGAGTGTTCCTTAGAAGTTAGGATGGCAAGACTTTGCCTCGCATACTTTGGGCATTTTATCAAGAGGTATCAATTCCTTGAGATGACAATTATGCTTGGTAATGTGGAGGGTTAGTGAAAAAAAGAACCCTGTTGAGATGGATTGGAATAGGAGCAGCAGCAAAGGACTTAAGTTTAACAAAGATTATGAGAATGGTACAGGACCAGGTAATATTTCTGTTGTGGATAAGGAACTGATTAGAGGGAATTTAACAACAACAACAAGTCCTGGTGTGACACTGTGGGCTAATGAGTCAGACTGCCAAGTCATTTGAACTGCAAAGCTGGTAGTTGAAGCTCACCAGCTGCTCCTTGGAAACTCTAAACAGGGTTGCTATGGGTCAGAACTGACTCGACGGCACTTAACAACAACAACATAGAAATAAACAGAATTCTCTATATGTTCCTTGACAATATAATTAATTTTCACTGTGAGTATTTTTTTACTGAGTTGTCCTAGAAATTCTGAAGATCAAAATGTTATACTAACAAACAACCCCCGAAAAACTTTCTACTCACAGTGCTTTCATTGTACTATTTTAAGCACCTAGGGTTATGCTCTGGCTTTCAAAATTAATCTAATGTGTGATATGTTGTTATGAATATCATTTTTAAATTTAGGATAGATTTTGCTTAAATTTTCCTTAGATACAAAAACATCTCATTCAACACACATCATAATATATAAAGCAAAACTAAAACTTCCATAGAATTTGCAGAAGCGCAATAATAGGGAAAGACTTTAATAAAATTCTCTTCCTTTTTTTCTAAAAGATTGGTGGCAAAACAGCAAATGGGAATGAGAAAATTTGATAAACATAATTGTAATGGCTTATTTTATACATATTGAATTTTAGATCCCATAAACAGATAAATCACTTTCCCCTCATAATTGGCATGCTTTAGGTCACAAAGAAACAACATTAAGTTTCCTAAACAAGGTATTTTATGACCACATTTTTCATCACAATGCAATTAGACTAAATGTTAAGAATAAAAGTGTACAAAATTTTACCCACCACTTTATTATTCCAAGTTGCTTTAAAAATAACTTCAAGGACAAAGAAAAAACCAAAACAGTTATTAAAGAATATTTAGAAAGTAATGACAAAGAGTACATCATATTGTTCAATCTATAATTTGAAATCAATGTTGTAATCAGAGGCATATTTGTAACATTGAATGCATTTTTAGAATAAAGAGTAAAGGGAGAACAAACAAGATGGCGGATAGGGTAGAAGTGCAGTGAGGAGCTCCACCAACAACAAAACAGAATATCAGACAAAGCAGGCTCAGGGGGTGGTTGCAGAACTTGGAACTACATATAAAGGAATGTTTAGAAAGTTGGAAGGCTTACAGCCAGTGGAATTTGTAGCAGGAACAAGAAACCCAGTGCTTTCTAATCCAAAGTGCTCAGTTGCTCCCTGAGCAGCCAGCTTGGGTGAGACCAGGCAGGGGAAGGATCAAAGCAGCAACTGATGCCTGACAGAACCTCAGAGATAATGGTGTGGACATTCTTCTTTTTTGTATTTGTTTATTGTTCTCTTGCTGTCTGTACACCTCCATTCTGGTGACTAGAGGGGGTTCCTGGGTGAGTGGACACCCAACCTCCATCCCTTCAGGGTTCTAATGTGCAAGCACAAAGATCTCAAAATTAAAAGGGAGAGTTTACAAAAAACTTCCAAAAAAAAAAAACCCTCTACCCAGCAAAGCTATGAATCAAATATGAAGGCATAATCAAAATATTCCAGGATAAACAGAAGCTAAGGGGTTTTTCCAAGGCCAATTCTGCAAAGAAAAATATCCTAAAGGGAGTTCTGTGGACTGAGAACCAACAAGAACAGACAATGACCAGAGTGAAGCATCCAGCTGATATGAAGTGAGGGGAGATGCACAAGGGTACCCAAATTTGCAGACAGTACCCATTTGACCTAGCCTGGATGGCTTGGTAATCAGAACTCAACTGGAGAAGATTAAAAAAAAAAAAAAAGGTTCTTGCAAAGCCTATGCAGAGTATAGGACCTTAGGTGGAATCCTGAATCCCATTTAGAACCTTCTGAGGTGGGACATCCCTGCTAGAAAAGGCAAGATACCAGACTGGAACAACTACAGTGACAGAAGATACATCTTCAAAGAAAGATCATCAGGGAAAACCCAAAACAAAAATGTCAGTATCATTGGCTACTACAAGAATAAACAAGCTGTTTGCTGGGAAGCCATCAAGGCAAGCAATCAAGTTCTGTCAGGACAAACCCCCCTCTAAGACTGAACTCAAAAGGAACACAAGAGCAGACATGTAAGATTGCTGTCGACCACATTGGTCTACTGGTGAGTGGAAGAGGAGGAAAAGCAGCAATGAAGAAATGGGCTGAGTTCAGTTCCTGTTGACCTGAGGATGAGAGAGAGAAGAGGAAGGGCTAGTTGTTTCAAATGTGGTGAGACGTAGGGACACCTGAGCCCATGAACAAGGACATAGCCAGAGAGGACTAGAGCTTAGAATGAAGCATCCAGCTGATATGAAGTGAGGGGAGATGCACAAGGACACCCAAATTTGCAGATAGTACCCATTTGACCTAACCTTGATGACTTGATAATCAGAACTTGACTGGAGGAAGATTAAAAAAAAAAAAAAATTGATAAAGGAAACAAGGGCTAGATAAATCTATTGATAACTACAGTGGTGTTGGTTCAGAAATGTATAAATAAATCACATAAATTATTTCATATATCAACAAGGTAGCATTTCATATCAATAAAGGACAACTCTTCATATCATTCAATAAAAGGCACTGGGAAGCAGGTTAACTCCCAATCAGGGAAAGTTTGTTGTTAGATGCCATCAAGTCAATACTGACTCACAGTGACCTTATGCACAGCAGAACGAAACACTGCCAGATCTTGGGCCAACCTCACTATCATTGCCATGCTTGAACTCAATGATGCTGCCACTTTGCCAACCCATCTCGTTGGGGGTCTTCCTCTTTTTCTCTGATCCTCCAACCTACCAAACCTGATATCCTTCTCCAGTGACTGGTCGCTTCTGACAATATATCTCAAGTATGAGAGATGAAGTTTGGCCATCCTGGCGTCCAAGGAGCACTCTGGCTGCACCTTTTCCAAAATAGATCTGTTTTTTTGGCAGTCCATGGTTCTTTCAATATTCTCCTCCAACACCATAAGTCAAAAGCATCAATTCTTCTAAGGTCTTCCTTACTCACTGTCTATATGAGGTTATTTCAAGTGCATATGAGGTTATTGGAAACACAATGTCTTGGATCAGGCACACCTTAAACCTCAAGCTGATATTTTGCTCTTCAATACTTTAAAAAGTTCTTGTGCAGCAGATTTGCTTAATGCAATACGTCGTTTGAATTCTTCACTGCTGCTTCCATGAGTGTTAATAGTTGATCCAAGAAGAATGAAACCCCCGACTTCAATCTTTTCTCCATTGATCAGAATGTTGTTTGTTGGTCCAGAAGTGAGGATTTTTTTTTTTTTTTTTTTACATTGAGATTCAATCCATACCAAATGCTGTGGTGTTTCATCTTCATTAGTAGATATTTTGTCTTCTTCATTTTCAGCAAGCAAGTTGGTATCATCTTCATATCACAGGTTTGATTTCCTAAATTTACAGCTTATAACCTAAAATTACAAATGAATTAGAGTTACTTGTAAAATTTATAAAAATTATAAAAAAGAGATTAATACTCATCTATTTTTCTAATTTTAATTATACTTACAGTGAAAATTACTTTATAAATAACATCAAGTATAGCTACTTTAAAGTAAAAAAAAAAATGTATTTGATTATATCACATTGTGATAGTTAAGGTAGTTTGTCAACTTAGTTGTTTAAACCCAGGAGATACTCCTCAGAAACCCTATATAGGGTCGCTATGAGTCAGAACAACTCAATGGCACTTAACAATAACCAGGTGTTAAACAATGTGTTGACAAATGCTCATTGTTAAGTGTATAAATTGAGTATGCTCATGGAGAGCATACATAGACCAAGAGAGTAGAATAGGGGATACTGCAAGTTTAAAATCAAGAAGAGTGTGTGCCTGAGTTATATACTTTCCCAATATTTATTTATATATGCTGAGAAAATTATCTGAGAAGCTGGAATATATTAAGAAGTATGTGACATTAGGATTATTAGAAATCTGTGATATGAAACATGACACAATGATGCTTGCTGAAGGAGAAGAGCACTTGAAGCACTTACTGATGAAGATCAGAGACTACATCCTTCAGTATAGATTACTCCTCAATATAAAAACAAGAAAATTCTTACAACTGGACCGATATGCTACATCATGATAAAGGGAGAATATTTAAAAGTAGTGAAAGATTTCATTTTACTGGGAGCTATCATCAACACTCATAGAATCAGTATCCAAGAAATCAAACAATGTATTTCATTGAGCACATCTGCTGCAAAATATCTCTTGAAAATATTAAAAAGCAAAGATATCTCTTTGAAGACTAAGGTGTGCCTCACCTAAGGAATGGAGTTTCCAATTTTCTCATCTGCATGTGAAAGCTGGGCAATGAATAAAGAATACTGAAGAATAATTGATGCCTTTGAATTATGATGTTGGCAAATAATATTGAATATAGCATGGACTGCCAGGAAAATGAACAAATCTGTACATTGGAATAGGTATAGCTTGAATGCTTCATAGAAGGGAGGATGTCAAGACATACTCTTATGAACTTTGGACATAATATCTGTAGGGATAATTCCCTAGAGAAGAATATCATGCTTAGTAAAGTAGAGTGTGATAGTTAAAGTTGTGTGTCAACTTAACTGGGCCAGGATTCTCAGTGGTTTAGTAACTGAGATGTAATTATCCCCCATGATTAGATCTAATCTAATATAATCATTTCTATAATGAAATATAAGGAGCTCTGGTAGCGTATTGGTTATAAGTAGTGCTGTTAACCTCAAGGCCAGCATTCGAAACTACCAGACATTCTGCAGAAGAAAGTTGAGTTTTTCTGCTCTCATAAAGATTTACAGCCTTGGGAACCCTATGCAAGGTCTCTATGAGTTGGAACCAACTCCATGGCACACCACCACTATCACCATAATGAAATATGGAGTCCTGGTGTGACACTGTAGTATGAACTACAAATCAGTGGTTCAAACTCACCAGCTGTTCCTTGGAAACCCTACACAGGGTCACTATTTGTTGGAACCAACTCAATGGCACTTAACAATAACAATATAATGAAATATGGAGTCCAGGTGTGGCACTGTATGGTAATCATTCAACTGCAAGATCTGCTTGAACCGAAAAGTCAGTGGTTCACACTCACTAGAAGCTCCTCAGAAACCTTATACGTGGTCATTATGAGTAAGAACCAACTTGATGGCACTTAACAACACCATGAGATATGCTATGAACAGTGAATAAATTGAAAGAAAGTTTCCTCAGGGGTGTGGTCTGCTTCCCATACATTGGACACTCAGGCAAAACTTGCTGCTTTCTGCAGGGTCTAGATCCTTCATCTGGATCCAACCTGCAGTTCTTTGGACTTGAATCAGTGGCCTATTCTATTACCTGTCAATCATAAGCATCCTCAGCAATCTTCCATCTTACTTACTTGACCTGCCTGACTTGACTTTCTGCCTACCCATCTTGGTTCATCAACTGTGCAACTATGAGTCAGAAGCCTCCAGCCTGATATTTAACTCATGGACTGGGGACTTGACTACCTCTACAACTATATGAGCCATTTCCTTTATATAAACTTATATATATATATATCTGGTAGCGTAGTGGTTACGAATCGGGCTCTGATACTTAAGGTCAGCAGTTCTAAACTACCAGCTGTTCCACGGGAGAAAGATGAGGCTTTCTGCTCCCA
>NW_006408675.1:2774701-2779531 GCF_000296735.1 Chrysochloris asiatica | reverse complement strand
AATCTATAGTGCAGAAAAGCTGTAGCTTTTAATCTTCATAAGTAAGTCCTCTTCACTTCCAGCAGGCAAGGTTCTATCATCTATGTATCACAAGTTGTTGATGAGTCTTCCTCCAACCCTGAAACCCTGTTCTTCTGCATATAATCCAGCTTCTCAGATTATTTGCTCAGCATACATATTGAATAAATATGGTGAAAGGATACATCCTTATCTTGATTTTAAACTAATATCCCCTTGTTCTGGTCAAATGACTACCTCTTGGTATATGTAGAGTCTCCTTATATGCACAATTAAATATTCTAGACTATCCATTCTTCTCAATGATATCCAAAGTTTGGTCTGATCCACACATTAAAAAATCATTGCATAATCAATAAAACACAAGTAAACATCTTTCTGGTATTCTCTGCTTTCATCCAGGACCCATCTGATGTCAACAATGATATTCCTTATTCCGTGTCATATGCTGAATCTGACTTGAATATCTGGCAGCTTCGTTTCAGTAATCTGCTGAAATCTTTTTATAATTATTTTTAGCAAAAATTTTACTTCCATGTGATATCAACTCTATTCAGTGATTTCAACATTTTATTAGGTCACCTTTCTTTGGAATAGGTACAGATTTGGATCTCTCCCAATTCATTGGCTACGTAGCTATCTTCCAATTTTTTTAGCTTAGAGGAGTGAGGGCATGCATTGCTGCATTTGTTTGTTGAAAGATTTCAATTTGTTTTCCTTTAGTTCCTGAAGTCTTGCTTTTTGTCAATGCTTTCAGTACAGCTTGGACTTCTTCCTTTAATACCATTTGTTCTTGTAAATATGCTACCTCTTGAAAGATTGACTATCAACCAATTCTTTTTGGTAGAGCAACCCTGTATTTCTTCCATCTTTTTTTAGATGTTTCCTGCATCATTTGGAATTTTGCCCATAGAATCCCTCTATATTGCAATTCAAAAGTTGAATTGTTGTCTTCAGTTCTTTCATCTTGAGAAATGCTGAGCATGTTCTTCCCTTTTCAGTTTGTAACTACAGGTCTTTGCACATGCCATTATAATACTTGATTTTTTCTTCTAAAGATGCCCTTTAAATTTTTCTGTTCATCTCTTTTATTCACTTAATTCTTCTAGTTTCTCTAGCTTCTTTACTATCAGAAGTGGTGTGACACTCAGCCATAAGACTTTGAACCACAAGGTCAGTGGTTCAAAATCACTATCTGTTCCTCAGAAACCATACTATACAGGGTCTCTGTGAGTCCAAATCAACTATGTAGCACTTAGCAACAATAACAACAGCTATCAAGAGCAAGTTTCAGAGTCTCTTCTGATAACTATTTTCATCTTTTAAAAGACCTTTGGCTTTCTTCATGTATGATGTTCGTCACAGTATCCCAACTCTTCTGGATTTTGGTCTTTAGGGTGTAATGTATCAAATATGTTCTTAAGATGATCTCTAAATTCATGTGGGATATTCAAGATCATATCGTGACTTTCATTGACTTGTTTTAATTTTCTTCAGCTTCAACTTAAATTTGAATATGAAAATTTGATGATCTATTCCACAATCAACCCCTGGCCTTCTTTATACTGATGATATTGAAATGCTCCATCATCTCTTTCTAGAAATGTCAGTTTGATTCCTGTGTATTTCATCTAATGAGTTCCATGTGTATAGTAGCATTTTATGCTATTGAAAAAAGTATTTGCAATAAATAAGTCGTTGGCTTTGAAAAATTCTATCATGCAATCTCTAGTATCATTTCTATCATAAAGGCCTTATTTTCATTTCTGTTTATTTCCAACTTTTGCATTCTAATCACCAGTAATTATTGATGCATCTTGGTTGCATGATTGATCAATTTCAGATTGAAAAGTTGGTATAAATCTTCAATTATATAATCACTGGTGGATTAATTTGAATAATAGTGGTATGACCTTGTTTTTCCTTTAAGTGTATTGATATTATCCTATCACAGACAGCACTGTACTTCAACATAGATCTTGAAATGTTCTTTTTGATTATGAATGTGATACCATTCTTTTTCAATTAGCATTCCCAGCATCGTAAATCATATGACTGTCCAATTCAAAATGTGCAGTATCAATCCATTTCAACTCACTAATGCCACAAGATCAACAATTCAAACCCAACAGTTGCGCCTCAGAATTGTTCTACAGGGTCGATATGAGTTGGGGTCAACTCAACAGCACTTAACTACAACAATGCCTAGAATATCAATATTTATGTGTTTCCTTTTATTTTTTATTTGATAAATTCCAGTTTTCCTAGAATCCTACTTCATACATTCCAGGTTATGGTTATTAATGGATATTTGCAGCAGTTGCTTCCCATTTTGGATTATGCCTCATCAGCAAATGAAAGTCCTGAAAGTTTTGCTCCATTCATTTCATTAAAGTCAACTCTACTTTTTAAAGGAAACTCTTTCCTAGTTTCAGTGCCTTTTAACCTGAGGGGATCATATTCAGGCATTATATTTTACAACGTTCTGCTGATATTTATAAGGTTTTCAATGATTAACCATTGTGAAGTGATAATCCTCTCCATCTCCCTAGTCTGTCTTAGTCTGGAAGTTCTACATTCTATTATTAATGATAGTTTTCTGCTATGGTCATTTTAAGATGCACCTAATCAACAAATGAAGGTTCTGAAGCTTTGCTCCATCACTATCATTAAGGTCAACTCTACTTTGAGTAAACTGCTCTTCCTCAGTCATATTTTCAGTGTCTTTCAACTCAAAGTGCTCATCTCTGGCACTATTATCTGATAAGATTTTGTTGTTATTCATAAGATTTGCAGTGGCTCAATTTTTTTCAGGAGTGTTCTTTCTAGTCTGTTTATAGTCTGGAAGATCTTCTGAAGTCTGTCCACCATGGGTGACCCTGCTGGTATTTGAAACATCTGTGGTACAGCTTCCAACATCATATAGCTTCCAACACAATCCAACATAGTATGAAAAACTGACAGGTGTTAGTTTCTTAGGAGTGAAAGTAACCTAGATTTATCCAAATAGAAAGTTACAGCTCTTCTACACATTTTCCCCCCATGTAATCAAGATATCCCCGATTATCTTCATGTAATCTTAATAAAATTGGTCTGGAATCAGGTATTCTAAGGGTAGGTGTTGGGAAGTTATCTATAGATCTCTCCTCAAAGATCTTTTCCAAACAGAAGGAAATTGAGAGGAGAAAAAAATTAGAAAGGGAGAGAATGGCAGAAGGAAGAAAAAAGGGAGTAGGGTCAAAGACATTTGAGATGTGGCAAAGCTCAAACCAATCTACAAAACTAGAAAATTACACTATGTTGATGGAACAATCACCATGGTATCCAAATTTTAGAGCCCATTTTCAGGTAGAAGAGCCCACTGCTATACCTGTTCCTTAGCAGACTTGCTTCATCACATCTGAATGGTTACTCAACATATACAAGTTATATCACAGGACTCCAAGCAAAAGTCCAGTTGCTCCTTGAGGTCACATTGGTGTGAAAATTGACTCTGCTGAAATGAAGAAAAGAATTTCTGGTAATTGCTTTACACACGAATGCTCTGAATGCCTGTCAGACAAAATGTGGTTTGTTCCTTTGCAAACTCAGTCATACTATGGAATTGGGTAAGGTGGTTTCAAAAGATGTTTGGTCAGTGCAAATGTGTGAGCTTGGAAAAGTGATTTCCAAATCCTGTTCAGGTTTATAGAAGTCAAAATGCCATGGCATTCCAGTTCTGGTCATATTTTCAAGTTCTACTTAAGTTTTGTGCTTGCAGTTGACTGGCTTTTTTTGTATTTTTATTTTCATTAACACAGAAGACTTGCTGTTGCCAATAATGCTTTGGAACATCCTTGCTGGGGCTTAGCATTTCAGCACATTCCATATTGCCTAATGATGGAGTTGTGGTTTGCCAGGAAAGGACTTTTAACACTTTCCTCCTAGAACTAGGTAGAACTCTCCCTGTGCAAACCTCAGCTAGTTCAAACAAAGCTTCTGTAATGGCAAAGGGAGAGAAAAGCTGCTATAAATACTTTTATAGGCTGCATAGGTGATTTACAACCAGCTTTATTAATCCTATAAAAAGGCACAGCTGAACGCCTTTAAGTTACATGCATACAGATGACTAATTAAATTCACAGTTAAAAGTCTTGACCCAGCACAATTCTGACCATTAAAGAAATAAGTCTTGAATTACCCTCTAGGCAAAAGTTTTTGGATGAATCTGTGGTTGAATAGAGATGGAAAGGAGATGGAGGAGGTAGGCTGACATCCTTGTTGGTGGCAAATAAGAGAAAGACAGGAATTTGGTTTCTGCTGGCTCTTGTTTATCTACTTTCAATACAAAGACTAACAGCAGTAAAGACATATGACTGCCCAACACTGCCAAAAGCCACTTCCTTTGACATCTAACAATGACAAGTCCAGGGTTAGACTGAGTCTGGATACATTTGGATATAGAAAGAATAGTAGAATCTTAAGGAACCCTGATGATGCGGTGGTTAAGCACTTGCCTGCTAACCAAAATTGGTGTTTCAAATATCACTAGCTTATTGTTTACTTCCATAATGATTACAGTCTTGGAAACTCAGTAGGGTGGTCCTATTCTGTCCTATGCGATCATTGTGAATTACAGTAGACTATATGAATGGGTTTGGCTTTGGATTTGGCACACTGAAATTGAGAAGGATCTTAGTAACCATGTTTATTCCCTTTAGTATCCCTTAGAAACTGAAGCTCAGAGATTTGCTATTGTTGTTGTTATGTACTGTGGAGTTGGTTATGACTCATAGTGACTCTGCACAGGGTTTCTGAGGCTGCAAATCTTTA
>NW_006408675.1:2771081-2774601 GCF_000296735.1 Chrysochloris asiatica | reverse complement strand
CATTGATTTTACTTCTCTAAAGAACACAGCCTAAGACATAGAGGTTCAGCAAAAAATGAGGAATACTCTCAATGAGATAGATTAACACAAATGGACTCAAACATTGTAATGACTGTGAGGATAGCACAGGACCAGGAAGTGTTTTGTTCTGTTATACATAGTGTTGCAGTGAGTTACAATGGACTCAATGACACCTATAACAAGTAAGTGTAAGAAGGGATGTGGAGAGTGGTAAAATCTTTCTAAACCATAGTATTTGGCAGTGCAGCACTCATGCTACTTACCTAGAGATAAGAAAGACCCCAAAATTAATTACAGCTCATTCCTCTAGGAAATCTTAGTCATCCAAGTGAATCTAAGCAAGGAATATGAAGATCTATGCCATGTGTTCTCAACATAACTCCAGGAAAAGCCCTTTTATTACATACAATTATAGTCAGTTTCTGTTGCTTCAATAAACTTCTCTTGTTGATCCAAGAGAAGTTTAAAAAAGTGCTCTTTCTGAGGAAGCAATTTTAATACCACTGTTTTGCAACATATAATTTAGTAAATGGTTTTCATAGGAAGGATTCACAGGAAATAGCATATCAAAGAATTTGAGTAATATACCAATGTGTTACTTGTCCCTTACATGTTGTTCTAAGTTACAAGTCATAAATCAGGCTTACTCTATTATAACATTTTAAACAGTGTTTTTGTTGTTGATGATATATTGTTTTCTTTAAAAAAGATCATAGAGACTGATTGCATCTTTTTCTAGAACAATGATAGATCTCTGGCTTGGAGAAAAGGAATAAGAAGGAAGGAAAGCTGAAATCCAAAGTTTCTTATTACTTTTCTTTATCAAGATAGTTTTGTTTTTGCCTTTTTACCCTAGTCAAACAGAAAGTGGTGTTTTATTGTGTTGAGTTGTTTGTTTGTTTGTTTGGTTTTTTCTTTTACCATAAATCATAGTCTTATAGAAAGATCTCCATTAAAAGACAAACACAGGTTCTCACTAAATGACTCTAAGTTTAATTCTTTGAAGAGTTTGGCAGGCAAGAGAGATAAATATGTTCCCTAACTGGGGTGGTATTGGAGGAGTCCTAATGTGGCACTCTAGGATTAGCACTGGACTGCAAGTTTGGTTTGAATAGCAAGGTTCAAACTCACCAGCCACTCCTCAGAAATCCTATACTATGAGTCAGAAAATACTCCATGGCACTTAACAACAACAACTGGCCCCTTGACTCAGGTTCCCACTTCCTGTCCCCATTTCCTGAAAATTTTCTTAATCCAAACATTCTCTTTGCTTTGAGCTTACCTTAGAAGCAGTGGAGATTCTCTGCTAAGAGTCACATTACAGTTCCAAGGATAACCCTGATTCTGGGTGCTTCTTTCAGACAGATAATTTCTGAGGTACCTCACTTCTTTCATTTATGTTTGTGGTGAGGCGTTCTTTTGAAAAAAAAAAAAAAAAAGCAACCAAAAAACCCCTGTAGACAACCAGAATTTAAAAATAATAGAAATAGATTTGGAGCAAATGGCCCAAAATGAGAGTTCAGAAATAAATTCTTATATTTATGTTCAATTTATTTTCAACCATGAAGTCAAGGAAATTCAGTGGGGAAAGAAAAGTCTCTTCAACAAATATTGCTGGGAAAATTGTATATCCAAAAGCAAAAAGGTGAAATTAAACACTTACTTCAGATCATATAGAAAAATTAACTTAAAGTGGATTAGAAAGCTAAATGCGAAAGCCAAGAATAAAAAAAATATTCAGACAAAAGCAAGAGAAAATCTTTAAGACATTAGGGTACACAATATTTTCTAGATATAACACTAGAAGTGTGATTCATTAAGAAAGTTAAAAGACAAGCCATAGAAAAAATATTTGCAAATTGTACATTTAATGAGAATTTGTATTCAGAATATGGTTTTTAAAAAAACCAAAATTCAACACTAGGAAGAGAAACAACCAGTTAAGAAATGAAGGAAAGATTTGAATAAATACATTAAAAGAAGATATAAGAATGGCTAACAGGCACAGAGGGTTGATCAATATTTTTAACCATTGTTATTGCTGTTAAGTACCATAGACTTGGTTCTGACTCATAACGACCCTGTATAAGGTTTCCTAGGTGAGGTTGGTGAGTTTGAACCACTGACCTTGTGGTTCAAACCAACTTTGCAGTGCAGTAAATAAAATAATTAAGAAGTATTTTCTGAAAGCACAAGATGATCCATGAGTACAAACCAACTCATTGTATCTAATCTATTGTTTGTTGTTTACAATGAGCTCCGACTCATAGACACCCTACTTAGAACAAAATGTTGATCCTCATGTGCTAGCCTCAAAATAGTAGGTAATTTTCTGATCATTCTGGTAGCCCCTGTGTCAATCCATGTCATTGAGGGTCTTTCTCTTTTCACTGACCCTATACTTTACCAAGCAAGATGTCCTCCAAAAAAAAAGAGAGCATTCCTGATAAACTGTCCGAAGTATGTGGAATGAAATCTCACCTACCTGTCTTCTAAAGAGCATTCTGGTTGGAACTCTGTTTGTTCTTCTAGCATTACATAGTATATTCAATAGTCTTTGTTGTTGTTGTTGTTGTTAGAAGCCACTGAGTCGGTACCAACTCATAGCAACCTTATGCACAATAGAACGAAACACTGATCCAGTACCAACCTCTCAATCTTTGGTATGCCAGAGCCCATTGCTGTTGCCACTGTGCTAATCCATCTCATTGGAAGTCTTCCTATTTTTCTCTGACCCTCCACTTTACTAGACATGATATACTTCTCCAGTGAATGGTCCCTCCTGATAATATATCCAAAGCATGAAAGATGAAGTCTGGCCACACTGGCTTCATAAGAAAATTATGGAGGTATTTTTTCCAACACCGATTTTTTTTTTTTATTCTTTTGGCAGTCCATGGTACTTTTAAAATTCTCCTTCAACACCATAAATCAAATAAATCAATTCTTCCATGGTCTTCTTAGTCACTTATTCTTCTTATTCACATGCATATGAAGATACCATGTCTTGGATCAGGTGCATCTTAGTCCTCAAACTGACTTCTTTGCTCTTAAACACTTTTAAGAGGTCTGGTGCTACACATTGGCTAATGCAATTCATCATTTAATTTCTTCACAGCTGCTTCTGTGAGTGTTGATGGTTCATCCAAGCAAAATGAAATCTTTGACAATTTCAACATTTTCTCATTTTATATGGATATAGTTTATGGATCTAGTAGTGAACATTTTTGTTTTCTTTACATTGGGATGTAATCCATACCGGAGGCTGTGCTCTTTGACCTTCATCATAAGTATTTTAAGTCTTCTTCACTTTCAGCAAGCAAAGTTGTATCGTCTGCATATCACAGGTTATTAATGAGTCTTCCTCCAATCCTGATGACATATTTTTTTCATATAATCTAGCTTCTCAGATTCTTTGCTCAGCATACAAATTGAATAAGTATGGTGAAAGAATATAACCCTGGCACTTACCTTTCCTAATTTTAAACCATTCAGTGTT
>NW_006408675.1:2760792-2763201 GCF_000296735.1 Chrysochloris asiatica | reverse complement strand
CCACTACACTACCAGAGCTCCTTGAAGCTCAGAGATAGGAGGTGATTTTTCTCAGTTACAACACTGGTTAATGACAGAACCAGGTACTAGGACCCATAAGTGACCTCTGGAATGTTAACCTTCAGAGAAACCATTCATTCCTCAGGCTATGTTACCAGGAGACACAACATTATTTTGATGGGGGAAGAGAGGATTAGTGGAAGTCAAGTCAGGTAGAATACGATTCCAAAATTTGAAATGTTTGCCAAAGCATTTATCAGAAACATAAAAGGTCCTTTCAGATATAATGTTCTTGGAAGAGATTGGAGAGGAGGGAGTGGCCTTTCTCATCAGAGGACAAGCCCCAACAGTATAAGTGGGGTTTTCATTGTTGGTCCCCTCACAAAGTCTGGATCAGTAAGAAATATTTTTAGAAGCACCTAGATCAGATTGTAAAAGTGTTGTGTGAGAATATTGCAGCAGATAGATCAGGGAGTATGGATCCCAAGCCTGAGGGGCTTCTTGAGGCAGTCAATGTTATTCCACTTGCATTTAGCTCTGAGGTGATCCACCAATGTCAAAGTTATCTCCATATCCACAGACTGACCCTTTAGGGACTGCATCTGAGCCATTTTCTTTTTTCCATGTGTACAGATATATCTGGCACTCTTGGTTCTCTTATGACTATAGCCATATCCTCAGTTTCAAAATGGAGGACAACTTTTCTTCCTTCTTTACACATGAAGCACAAAGCCTGGCTGTTGCTTCTACCTAGAAAAGTATTATCATTGTCTTTCACTGGACTTCATGATATACATGAACTATTTCCTATCCATTATTTACATTTCATTTCAGAGTCACTTCCAAGTCAAGGAAGTCTTCCTGGATGCCAAGGATAGTTTCAGGCCTATCTTATTTGCTTCCATGTGAGGCTATGAATACCCTTGCCATGGAAAGTCCTTATCATATTCTCTTATAATTTTCTGGCTTCCTGCTGGTTTTTCTGATTAGACCATAGCTTTCATAAAGGCTGGAGATACATTGTTTTATTCACCATCATATCACCAGCACATACCACAGTGCCTTTATAGACGAATACTAAGTAATATGGGGGAGCTTCAAAAAGTTCATGGAAAATGGAATTAAAAGAAAATGAACAACTTCCAAAGCTTTTTAAAGACCTCTCATACACATCAAAATCCCACATATTCATTTTTCTTCCTCACTGAGTGGCACTGTGGGGTAAAGCACTGGACTACAAGGTTAGTTTGAACTTCAAGGTCTGCAGTTAAACTCACTAGCTGTTCCTCTGACATCCTATACAGAGTCACTATTATTTGGAACCGATTCAGCGGTGCTTAACAATGACAACAACAATAATATATATATATCCTGGTGTGGCACTATAGGATAAGAACTTGACTTATTATAAATATGGAGTCTTGGTGCATTGATATAGGATAAGCACTGGTCCACAAGGTCGGTGCTTCAAACTTATCAACCACTCTTCCAGAACCATATACAGGATTGATAAGAGTCAGAACTGACTCGACCACATTTAATAATATATATATTATGTTTGTTGTTGTTGTTAAGTGCCATTGAGTTGGTTCATATATATATATGGAGTCCTGGTATGGCACTGTGGATTAATGTGCTGGACTGCAAGTTTGGTTTGAACCACAAGATTGGTGGGTCAAGTTCATCAGCTGCTCCTTGGAAACCTTATACAGGGTCTTTATGAATTGGAGGCAACTCGACAGCACTTAACCACAACCATATATATATATATATAACTTCATAAACCTAGGCATTATGAGCTGAAATGGACTGGCATTGGCCATTTTGAATCAGACAATCTTATGGTTTACTATTCCAGGAACAACAAATTGAAGAGGAATGACATTACATTTTCAGTCAAGACAACATTTCAAGATCCTGTGTGTAACAGGATAATATTCATATACATACAAGCAGAACCAGTTAATATCACTGTCATTCCAATTTATGCTCCAACCACTAAAGACAATGATGAGAACATTGGAAAAATCTATCAGCTTTCTCAATCTGAAAGTGATCAAATATGTGATCAAGATGTATTGACAATTACTGGTGATTGGAATGTGAAGGTTGAAAACAAAAAGAATCAGTAGTTGGAAAATATGCTCTTGGTGAAAATATTATGCTGGAAATCATATGATAGAATTTCACAAGACCAATGACTTATTTATTTGCAAATAACTTTTTCAACAACCTAATAGGAAATTATACACATTGACTTCACCAGATCAAACTGACAACATCTGTGGAAAGAGATTGTGGGAAAGCTTCATATTTTTAGCCAAGACAAGGACAGGGGCAGACTGTGCAGTAGACCAGCAATTGGTTATATGCAAGATCAAGCTAAAGCTTAAGAAAATTAAAACAAGT
>NW_006408675.1:2729289-2730733 GCF_000296735.1 Chrysochloris asiatica | reverse complement strand
GAGAAGGGCATAATGTTTGGTAAAGTGGAGGGTCATCAAAAAAGAGGAAGACCCCCACCAAGATGGATTGATACAATGACAGAAGCAATGGTTGTGAGGTTGTTACCGTAGAGGGCAGTGTTTTGTTCTCTTGTGTATAAGGGTGCTTTAGGTAAGCAGTCAAGTGTAAACTGTCAAGTGTAAGCTGTCTGCACTGCCTATGGACCTTATTTTGGAATAAACACCCAAGAGTGCTATTGCTGGCTTGTATGGAAACAGCCCCTTTCGTTTATAAGAAATTTCCATACTGTCTTCCACAGCGGCTGTATTGCGTTAAATTCTCACCAGCAATGTATGAATGATTCTTTGTTTTACATTTTAAACATCTTAATTTGACAAAATGTCAAAATCTAAATCCTTTATATAGTATCCTATAAGTACCCAAAGAAGCAATAGAAAAAAAGAAAACCCTTACCCTCTTTGAGTTACATTATTTGTACTATCACCTGCTATAAAGCTCTCTGCCCATATTCACTTGGATTCTGGAGTCTTTCTTCATGTTTCTTCTTCCTCTGGATGCAATCCAAGTTGCTTATCAACATCAGCTGCAATTCTTTTGTGCCTTGTTCAGATCATAATCTTCTAATCCTCTCCAGATGCCATGCATAGCCCCAGCTGTGCAACCGGGTCTTGCAACTGCTGCTTATGACTCAGCACTTCAGTCAAAACTACTGACCCTCTTGCCCCAGGGACTGAGGCCAGTACTAGTCACTCACTCTTTCCACGCCAAAGATACAATAGTATCTCTTATCAAGAGAAAACAGCATTGAAGGAAACAAAAATAGTATATTTCTGAATAGGACAAGGCTAGAAAAAGAGCCTGCTCACAGAAATGTCTGCACAAGAGGCAGGATGATTAGAGACTTAGGACTGGCGATTTCACCATTTAGGTGAGACCTTTCTTCTCTTTTGTCCAGAATCAGAAATGTTGCAATATCATTGTCACTGTTACTGTTGTTTACTGCTATTGAGTTGGCCTTGATGCATAGCAACCATATGTTGTTATGTGTCCTGTCAAAAAAGGTACCTGTCATCCCCATAATCAGTTGAGGGTTGAGCCATTGTGATCCATAGGATTTTCATTAGCACCAGGCTGCTAACCACATCAGCTATTTAAACCCACCAGTTGACCCTCTGAAACCCTATACAGGGTTGTTATATGTTGGAGCTAACTGGACAGCACTTAACAACAATTTTAAAATGTAGAACATCAGACCTTTCTTCCTAGCCTCAGTCTGAAAACTCCATTGGAACTTGTAAAATACCATTGTAACATCAAGCCTCCATAGACAGATGGGCAGTGGCTGTACTTGTTATTATTTACGAAGTATTTGGCATAGGCCAGGAATGTTTAAAAACACTTCCCATAAGTGGAGAAACAGGGCAGATGGAAGAACAATTGGGC
>NW_006408675.1:2725669-2727689 GCF_000296735.1 Chrysochloris asiatica | reverse complement strand
CATGGAGGCGATTGGAACCATGGCAATGACATGATATATGATGGAATGAATGTAAAACTAAAGTTCTCTCATGTAAACTATCATATAATTCACAACAAAACATTAAAAAAAAAAACACTTCCCATATATTGGCTCACTATACCCTCATAGTCAATCATGAAGACCATTCTACTGTCCACTTCATTTTACAAGGGAAAACTCTGAAACCCAAGACTGCACTGTGATTTAAATCCAGGCTACCAACTTTAGAACCTGTGTGTTTAACCTCATCACTGATTCTCTCCCAAAATGAGTGGAACTCTGCAACCCAAAGTTCTTCTATGAACATTAAGACATAATCCACAGGTAGTGAGTCCTCTTCTCCTAATTTGACCCAAATCGTTGACATGTCAATACTGATAGCCCATGTGTGCAAGGTGGTGGGAGGAGAGGTGGTTGGATCCATAAGCAGCAGCTTGTATAGCCTATTAATAAATATTTGGCTCTTGTCTATAAAATAGAGTGATAAAGCCAGTCTGCATAAACCAAAGTCTCATTGTACTTTACAAAGTTTGTGATGAAGGAAGACAATCAAAAATTTGCTGCCCATCCAAAAATGTTTGAGGGGATGTGATATGTGGCAGATTTCAACTGAGGGGTACAGGCAGTGTGTCCTTTCACCACCTGCTCGTGGCTCTGTGGCATGCCACTAACTAGCATGGACACTTCATGGCATACCACAGCCCCAAATGCATATTTGTCACATGCCATTCACTGCGGTAACACGCATTCCACATGCCCCAGAATCCTGTAGCTTGTGCTGTTTTGCCAACTGATGTGACAGCTTGTGGACTGTAAACACTTTTTGATAGAAGACCTCTGCTCCCTAGCTAAATGTTATTTGATCTATGTGTTAGATTCTTTCCCCTACTCACTGGAAAACCACACCTCTGTAGTCTTCACACACTCCAGCTTGCATATCCTGCTGAATAGTCTGCTCTGTCTCTCCTTCTCTCACTCTGTTCCTACCAGCCCTGTAGATGGTTGTCTTCCAGATGATTCCTTGTCCCCTTAACCTGGGATTATTGTGGGACCTCCTGACATTTAGGTCTGCCAAGATCAACTTGCAGTTCTTGTGATCAATCAGCTTATTCTTCCCTGCCTTCGCTGATCCTCAGGAAGCCCCTCTCTTCCTATGCACATTCTATCCCCACTCATCCCATCCATCCTGGTCTCCTAGTTCCCTCATTCAGTGGTGCCTCTCAAATTTATAAGCTGCTCTTTTTCCTTTTATGGATTTTAGAATGATAGTTTTATCTATGTGGTTTAGGGCAGAAAGTGAGGATTTTAGAATCGAAAGGTTGTAGCTCCCAGCTCTGATTCTTGCACAAATAATTTTCTCAGGTTCCAGTAGTATTTAAAAAACATCACTGGGTGACCAATAATCAATGTTGTCTACAAAATCCCTAGCACTAGCCTTCATTACCAGGACCACTCCTCAATGTCAAGTTTATCACCCCTCCTGCATTTCTCTTTGCTCCAAACAACAGCTGGCTTCTATTTAATGGCTCCCTCCCCTGCTTTATTTTCTTCTTTCATCTTTGTCTTTTACATAGATTATGTTAAATGTTTTATGTATCTTTATCAGTAGTTTAAATCTTTTGGGTTGAAATGGTGGAAAGAAGAAGGGAAGAAAATGAGGGAGAGAGAAGGGGGGGAGAGAGAGAAGAAGGAACAAAGGAAGGAAAGGAGTTATGAAGGAAAGAGTAAGAAAAAAGGATGAAAACAAAATTAAATAATTTTTGTCTGTAGAAAATAGATAAAAAAGACTAAGCAAATTTAATTTTTCCATTTAAGTATTATGATGGGCAACAAATGGGCAGGAACCATTGGATATCTTATAGGCTAAGAATTGGCTCAAATTTCTTACATCCTGTGCACATCTTCATTGTTGTTGTTGTCAGGTGCCATCGAGTCGGAACCAACTCATAGCGACCCCATGCACAGCAGAACGAAACAATGTCCAATCCTGGGCCAACCT
>NW_006408675.1:2723925-2724436 GCF_000296735.1 Chrysochloris asiatica | reverse complement strand
CTTACCCAGAATGACATCCTTTTCAGTGACTGTTTCCTCCTGACAATATGTCCAAAGCATGAGAGACGAAGCTTAGCCACCCTGGCCTCCAAGGAGCACTCTGGCTGCACTTCTTATAGGTGAGCTAAAATTATCTGATTCTCTCTACCTGTCATCTGTAAAATGAAAAGGGAATTAGGGAACTGAACTGCAAAAGCTAAAGTGAAATAGTCTTTCTCAAAATATTGGCATGAAAATACAAAGTAGCATTATTGGGGTGAGCTTAAAAAGCTGTTCCAAACAGAATGCTAATTGTAAGGTGGAGGGGAGTCATTTGTTACTATTACATAGGCAAAATCACAAATGTTAATTCCAGTTTCGAAAGTGTCCTTGTTATTTCTGATCAAAAAGACTTGATTCTTATGGGATTGACTACAAATAACTCAAAGCATGTCAGCTGTTGTCCTCACCTTTGCCCTGGAAAGGTACTCAGATCAATCACCTTGGAAATAACTTAAAACAAACAAACAAA
>NW_006408675.1:2716552-2723725 GCF_000296735.1 Chrysochloris asiatica | reverse complement strand
TATATGTATATAAAGATCCCCAGCCCTTTCTTTCCAGGTGCTTCTGAAGGAAGACCCTCCAACTAGACCATCCAACTTCTTGGCTGTTACAACAACATTAAGTCAGTTAGAAATCATAGCAACACTATGCACAAAAGAAACACTGCCCAGTCCTATGCCATCCATAATTCTTGTTACATTTGAGCCCATTTTTGTTGCCAATGTGTCATTCCATCTCATTCGGGGCGGGGCTCTTACTATTTTTTGCTGACCCTCCATTTCACCAAGCATGATGATGTCCTTCTCCAGGGACTGTTCCTTCTGATACTATGTCTGAAGTAAGAGAGACAAAATTTCATAATCCAGCATTAAGTAGCATTCTGGTTGTACTTTTTTTTTTGGAGATACAACCCAAGCTTTATTAGCAGAAAGCCAATCATCTGGAGGATGGAGAGAATAACTTTTCAAGACCATCCTGTCTTTCACAAAGTGCAGGTACATTATATAGGGTAAGTTACATTTGGATGTACACTGCATCTATTTTAACATCAACATAACTTTCTTTGGAAAAAGAAGAAGCAATAAGGCAATAAACATCCTCAAGCCTTCTACCTTTAGGATCTCAGCTGCTTAATTTCTGACATAACTATCTGGGTGGGTTTAAGCATGTCCTATTCTCCTTGTCCTGTTCTCCTTCTAGAACCATAAGGTCATCTTAGTTGATTTGTGAAATTCCTCATTTGCAGGGTCCTCATTTGAGACCTAATGGCTAAACTGACTCCATTTTGTTTGGGTCAGTAGATCCATGTTATCATTCCCCACTCTTATTTTTAGATTTTATTTCTATGAAATTTGCTTCAAATGAAAATACTTTGATCCTGGGCATGTTCCTTGGATCAAAAGAACTAAGCTTAGATTATGAAAAACATCAAGTTTCACAAAGGGTGATACAACAAGGTGATCATTGAATACAGCAACATATGAAATTTCCTGTGGCAATACCCAGCCCTCACTGTTAACATAGGTAGCCATTTTAGATTAGATAACTAAGACAGATAACTTCCATTATCTGCTCTAAAGAAGCCCTTACACTTAGGGCAGTGATACTCTGGGAGGTGTCATTAAGGGTCTTTACCAGTGTACTTGGCAAGTCTGTTGATTTTTGCATTTAGGGTCAAGACCATAGCAAGCATTACAAAAAGGGGTAGGGTCACAAGTTCAACTGTACTGAACAGATGTACATCAATACAGAAGTCAAGTGGGGGAACACTAGCGATGAGGTTTATCAGTCCGGTCCTGTCGCTGGGGTAGGAAGGCAATGAGTCTTCCAAATATATAGGGCCTCTCCTCTACAATCCCACCCTAGTAGAGTTAGCAGGGATGTAGGAGAAGGCCTTAGTTCCACAGAGGAAAAGCTACCCTGCTGGAGCTGTGTTACTAAAGTAGTAACTCCAGTAAGGTAGGAGGTAAAAGATGGTTCAGCATACAATCGCTCTTCAAACAGAAATCAGATGCATTCATTACATGCTTGCCCAGGTATTTCTAAGCATTTTCACCCCAGCAATAGGGGATTAGATTTAAGTGTCCAACCTGTAGTTTAATGCTGCTTTAATCACAGCTTGAGGTAAGAAAAAAAATTAAAGGTCCATTATTGTCTAGGAATTTTCTTGACTTATGTGTGGTGAGTCCAGGTCTTGAGGCACAGGAGTTAGCAGTGAGGATGGTCAGCAGAATTTTCCAGGACCCGGTCCACATATCCTCTAACTGGCAGTCAGATCTGTCTTTCCCGTTTTGAGCAGGACACAATCTCTAGGTTGGAAGGGGTGAAGGTTACCTATAGGGAAGGAAGCAGACCTGGGAAAAGTCAATTTAAGAATAATATAAAATGCATGGTGGTGGTGTTATCTTGGTTGAGAGCAGGTGGAGGGTTGAGGGAAGATGCCTGGAAAGTTTTACCATATACAATTTCTTAAGGGCTCAATTTTTTTTAAAGTTTTTATTGTGAATTGGGTGATGTTTACATGGGAGAACATCAGCTTTACATTCATCCTATCGTATTTCATTTCATTGCAATGATTACAATCCCTTCCATGCATCATTTAGAATGAAACAGAATTTGCTTCTATTCTCTCTGGTTTTGTTGTTGTTGTTGTTTTTTTTTTGGATGCACACTGAAGTGCTCAGGAATATATAACTATTCAAACAACCCAAAGGGCATACCCTGCAAGTCTGCCCATCCCGGGCCAACAGTACACAGCCCCTCTCCCTCCTTGAGCCTAGAGTCCCCAGCCTCTCCATCTCTCCATGTCATCGTCTCTGAGTCCATCTCTGGCATTGTCGCTGTTTCTCTGGATAGGGGCCTGTACTACACTCCTCTCCTTTTATGGTCCCAGGGGCCTCTGCTCCTGGACTGCAAGATCAATCACTCCCCTCCTTTTGTTACAAAATGTCTACCTTTACATTTACAACAATAGCAATCAGTCCTGATAACAATTATTCACTATTGAACCACCAGAATCTTATCCCCATCTCCTTTCACCAGACCCTCTAGACAGGTTGGAAACCACTCAGTGGAGATTCTACCTTCCTCCACACCCTCTGAAACTAAGGTCTCTCTTGAAAACTTGTAACTTTAAGGGTTCCATTTAAGCCTGCTTCTGGAATCTACCTGAATTCGGAACAGGGGTAAGGCAATACCTGGTCCAAATGTAGATAAATTCCCTGACAGTTTTGCCATTTGAATCTTTAGAGTATAGTTCATTTTCTCCACTTTCTCGGATTGGGAACCTCCATGCTGAATGCAATCTCCCTTTCTTCTGTAGATGTTTGGTACTCCATTTTCACTTTGGACACTTTTCGGAAGTCCAGACTTGGAGATAATCTCCTTCAAGTGGATTTTCACTACTTCTGAAGTTCTATTAGTTCAGGTGGGGAAAAACTCTACTCAATCAGATATTGAGGCAGGGAAGCCTTGTCTTGGGATTGTTCTTGAGGCAAGTAAAACAGAGCTGACATCCTGAATGATAAATATACATACAGTTTTTGTTGTGTTGTTGTTTTATTTTTCCCTGGAGCCAGGGCCTGATGAATCAAGCCAGGGCCTCTTTTCTGTAGTGGGTTATTTCATGGACTTGTTTAAGAATAGCAGGGGCTAGTTTTCACCATTATATTGCCATTCACTTTCTATCCTTTCTCCTTTAACCTCTCAGAACCGGAACAATTCTATCGTCAGTCACTTTTCATCCTTTGACCTCTCTCTCAAATCCTTTTGCCTCAGCACAACTCAAGTCCTCTAGGTACACATTCACACTCTTTCTTGCCAACATTTCTAATGTCCTAGTCAGTGCTATCAGTTCGACTTCTTGAGCCGAAGTCCAGCAAGAGGGCTACTGCCTCTACCAGGTCTTGTAAGATTACTATCATACACCCTGCTATCCGAGTCCCTTTCTCCATGCAACTACTTCTGTCTATGAACAACATCTAGCCCACAAAGTATAATGGTTGGTCAAACAGGACAGCTTGGCTGGAAAATACTTGGTAAGTGATTCCTATACAATCATGATTCAGCCTTCTAGTTGACACATTGGGAAGGAGGATGGTGGGTTTAGTCACCTCACAATTCTCAGGGTAATATTTGGATTGTCCAATAAAATAGCCTTGTATTACCTCATTCATCCTGTTGTGAGCCATAGACTCCTTTCTGTTTCAGCGGGAAGATGGCCTGATGGGGACGGTTATGGGCTGGCCCAGAGTGAATTTCTTGGCTCTTTCCTGAGAGGCTGTTGGTTTTTGTGGGATGGTCAGCTTCCAGGCTTCAGTCAAACCTCATTGGGGAATGTTCACTTGGCTCTACCTGGAGTTCTGCTAGCCCACACGAGGAGTTTACTTGATTGTCCATCTCCTCAGGCCAATGTGACTGGTTTTCAGAGTCTTAATCAGTAATTGCTAGGCATGTTCATAAGGAACCTCCATCTGCAGACTTTTGGTTTCAGGAAGAAAAGTTATTTGAACATGCAACATTGGATGCAGGTCCTGACCCAGTAAGGGGACTGGGCAGTCAGGCATATATAGGAAATAGTGTGTCATTTTCTTTTCCCCAATGAAGCAATCTAGGGGTTTCAGGAAGAACTGGTCCTCAGGCCTCCCTGAGACCTCAGTCACCAGCGCTGAATGGAATGATGGGAAATTCAGAGGCATACTGAGTACTGAATAAATGGCTCCAGTGTTGACCAAAAATCCACACTCTGTCCCCCATTGTTATTTTCAGCCAATATGCATGGGGGGGATGGGCAATAGGGATGGCAGAGGTTGATGCCAAGTCGTGCTGGACCCCTTCCCCCGCTGGCACTGTGAAATGAAGCCTTTTCAATCATTTGTTGAGTTGGAGGGTACTTTATTCTGCCAGATCCTCCCCTGGGATTTGGACATTCATTTTTCCAGTGTCCAGGGGTTTTTTGGGTTTTTTTGTTTGTTTGTTTTGTTTTTGCAATGAGCACATTGGTCTTTGCTTAAGGCCCTCTTTCCTTTTACGGGTCCTCCCTGGGGTCCTACAGGCTTACCTCTAGTGGTCTTTATAAAATAGACAGTTAACAGTCTGAGACGTCTTGTGCTCTCAGTTGTTAAATATCTCGAAGGTGATGTCAACCACCTGGGATAGATTCGTGCCAATTGCCCTGTCAAATTTCTGAAGTTTCTTTCTAATATCAGGGGTACTTTGGGAGATAAAAGTCATGTTAATCATTCAGATATTTGCTGAGTTCTCAGGATCAAGGTCTATGTACTTACAGTAAGCTTGGTAGATTCATTTAAGGTGTTCAGAAGGGTCCTCAGTTGGCTTCTGCTGAACTGCCTGTACTATGTTCAAGCTCTTTTGTTTAGGAACTCCCTTTTTTAAACCTCTGAGAATGCATCTTTCATAGTGCTCGAGCCACAGCAGGCCCTCTCATTTAGATTCCAATTGGGCTCAGTTAGAGGAGTTACCTTGATGGGAGTCAGGGTCCCGTTTGGGCGTTCCTCCATGGAAGTGTGTGGCTTTGTCCTGTGCCTTATCTCAGTCCAACCTTATTTCATTGCTGGTAAGGAACAGCATCAAGAGAGGCTGAATATCTGCCCAATTAGGATGATGGGTAGCAAAAATAGTGGTTATTAAATTCATGGTTTTGATTGGCTCATCCTGGCACTGTGGGTCAATGCAGTGGCCTGCAGAACTTGTCTAAACTGCAAGGTCAATGGTTCAAGCTCCCAGCCCACTCCTCAGAGACCCCACACAGGGTTGCCATGGGTCAGAACTGACTCTATAGCACCCAACAACATCTCAATAGAAAGGAGTTGATTTTTTTTTCCTTTTTAACAAGTCCAAGGTAGAGAAAGGAGTATGTGCCCAGTAATATTCTGCAACTTGCCCTTCTATATGAAATCCTATGGGCATCTGTGGAAAGTATATTGCCCTGCCTCTGTTCTGGGTAGCCCTCGACCCTTGAAGGGTTTGGTACAGAGAAATCACTTTCAAACTGCTTTCCTCAGTGGCTGAATAAGGCAGGGTGGTTCATTAGATCAGGTTATCCTTTTCCCTATAAGCACCTGCTGGTACACCAGGAGTTGTAATGAGACAATTCTACAATGAAGAGCAGCATTTCACAAAAAATCAACCATTCATTTATTTATATATTCACATATAGGCCTGGTTGGAGTCCTAGTGTGGTGCTGTGGGTTAATATGCCAGACTGCAAAGCCATTTGAACTGCAAGGTTGGTGGTTCAAGCTTACTAGTTGCTCCTTGAAAATCCTTTACAGGGTTGCTATGGGTCAGAATCAACTCAATAGCACTTAACAACAACAACAGGCCTGGTTAGAGCTCCGTTTTAACTTTTTTCTCCTGACACTCATCTGTATTCATTTTTCCTCTGCATGGTTTTCCTATTGGCAGCATAAATGCATCATATATATGTGACATAGTGTATACACTCTTGGAATTCCAGGTTGTTTTCAGTTTCTTAAACATAAACATAGGACAAAACCAGAAAGAAAGTAATTTTATAAACACATAGACAATCTGACACAGCAGTTGAATAATTCAAACTGTAAGATAGCATAATCATTAAGGATCCATTCAAAGGTTATTAGTTCTCCCCCCCACCCCCATAATCTAGATCATACAGTGGCCAAGCTGTGTTACAGTAAAACACCATTTCCTTTTATGTCATAGGAGGGTACCTATACAGAAACCAGTCAGACAAAATTACACCCTACAGGGCTCTTCTTTAGGATTGAGGCCTGTACTTCCATTTTTCAGAAACAGAAGCAGAAGGGACACTTTTAGGAAATTACTTCATGCCTACTGTACCTCAGCGTGCATACCCAGAATAAAGCAAGGGATCTCAAAAGTGAAGGTGATGGTGAGTAAGGCTGAAGACTCCCAAGAAAAAGATTCTTGGCAGCGCTGCTTGGAGTGTTCAGTTACTGTGCTCCTAGGAGTACCTGTTCAGGCAGCCAGTATACCTCCCAGAAAGCAATATCACCTACAAAGGAAACCAGGTTCCTTTGCTAATAATACTAGTTACCTGAGAAGTCCATGAGGTCCCTGAGCATGGTCACCAGAAACGTTGCCAAACCAGAATGAGGGTTTGCTGCCTGTCACTGTAGTCAATCACAGAGACAGAGAGATCCAAACCAAACTTTATTAGCAGAAAGCCAGCAGTCTGAAGGGTGGAGAGAATAATTTTTCAAGTCCATCCTCATGGTTGTGCTTCTTCAAACACAGATTTGTTTGTTCTTCTGGCAGTTCGTAGTACTTCTAATTTTCTTTTCCAACACAGTAATTCGAGTGCCTTAATTCTTTCTTCATGTCCAACTTTCATATGCATATGAGGTGATTGAGAATACAGTGGCCTGAGGCAGATGTACTTTAGTCCTCAAACTGACATCTTTGCTCTTGAACACTGTAAAGAGGTTTTTGCTTCAGATTTCTCCAAAGAAATGTGTCTTTTGCATTCTTGATTACTGCTACCATGAGTATTGTTGGAGATTCTAACAAAGTGAAGTCTGACTAGTTCAGTCTTTTTTCCGTTTATCATGATGTTATTTATTGGCCCAGTTGTGAGGATTTTCTCTTTTCTTTATCTTGCAATTCAATCCACATTGAAGACTTTGGTCTTTTATCTTCATCAGTAAATATTGTAAATATTAAAAAAAAAA
>NW_006408675.1:2709879-2714417 GCF_000296735.1 Chrysochloris asiatica | reverse complement strand
CATCTTTCTGGTATTCTCTGCTGTCACCCAAGATCCGTGTGATATCAGCTACCCATGTCTTCCTCTGAATTTGGCTTGAATTTCTGGCAGTTCCCTGTCAATGTACTATTGCAACCATTTGAATCATCTCAAAAAAAATTTACTTGCAAGAGATTTTAGTTATATTGTTTTATAATTGCCACATTCCATTGGGTCACATTTCTTTGAGTTTAAAGAAACCAAGAAACTGTATAGAACCATATTTTCCTAAATAAGAGAATATGAGCTTACAAGTATATATATATTTTATTAATCAACATTTCCCTCTAATCTTACTTCATTCTTTTGTATCTTATTGAGCAGTCTTTCAAGACCAACCAATAAGCCAAGGATCCTAAGTTGAGAATGCCTGGGTGTGGAAAGAGATGGTTGCTTTGTGGAGATAGAGGGAAGAAGATGGATACAAAAATATTTGAAAGATAACATTGAAAAGAGTTGGTGATTGATTTAATGACTTTTTAGAAGAGGAAGGAACTGAAGTTGACACCTAGGTTCCTAGCTTGTTGATTGCCACATGGCCAACACATAAAGGAATTTAAGAGGAAAATCTGATTTGACGAGGTGAGAGATAAGGGGTTTTGATTCAGACCAAAAATCGAACTACCTGCATATCTTCCTACTGAAAATATCAGTTCACAAGGAACTAATGTTTGCAGTTTGGGAGAGGTATCTTGGTTGTGTAATCAATAAGTCATTATTTCCCAAATCCTATCATGTGATCTCCAGCATAATTTCCCACCAACGCCATATTTTCCCACTCGGATCCTTCCTTTTTTTCCAACGTTCTCATTCCAATCACCAGAAATTATAAATGCATATTTATTGCATGTTTGATTAATCAGACTGAATAAACTGAATAAAATGATTAATCAGACTGAATAAACTGCTAGAATTCTCCAATTTCATTGTTACTGGCTTGTGTGGTTGGTGTGTAATTTGCATAATAGTGGTATTCACTGGTCTTCCTTGTAGGCATATGGATATTATCCTATCAGAGACATCATTATCCTTCAAGATAGATTTTGAAATGCTCTTTTTGCAGATGAATATGATGCCTTTCCACTTCAATTTAATGTTCACAGCATATTAAACTACAAGATTGTTGGATTCCCATTTCAGTTCATTAATTCTTAAGATATTGATCTTTATGCATTCCATTTCACTTTTGGCAATTTCCCATTTTCCTATATTTATATTTTGTACATTCATTCCATGTTCCAGTTATTAATGGATGTTTGCAGCTGTTTCTTCTCATTTTGATGTGTGCCCAATAGCAAATGAAGGTCCAGAAAACTTTGCCCCTTTTACATAATTGTGGTCAACACAACTTGAAGGATGCAGTACTTCCCCAGTCATATTTTGAGTGCCTTCCAATCTGAGTGGCTCATTTTCCCACTACATTTGACAATGAGTCCATGTGTGGCACTGCAAGGTAATGCGCTGGACTGTATGGTTGGTTTGAACTGCCAGGTGGTGATTCAAGCTCATGAGCCACCCTTCGGAAACCCTATTCAGAGTGGTTATGAGTACGAACCAACTCAATGGTACTTAAGAACCACAACATATTTGAAAAAGTTCAACTGTTATTAACAAGGTTTTCATTGTTAACCATTCAGAAGTGATTCACTTCTACTTATTCCTAGTCTTTCTTAATCTGGATGTACTATTGAAAGCTGTCCACCATGTGTAACCCTGCTGGTACTTAAAATACTGGGGCTCTAACTTCCAACATCACAAAAACACACAAGGCACCACAGTACAAAAAACTGACAGTTGAGTTGTGGAAACAGTTGGTTGCTGTAAGGTGCCATTGAGTGGGTTTTGACTCATAATGACCTTAGTCACAACATAACACTGCCTGGTCCTGTGCCAACTTCACAATAGTTACATTTGAGCCCATTAATGCTGCTACTATTCCAATCACAGACAGTGTTGTACAGGTCTTAAAATGTTCTTATTCATCAGGAATGCTATGCCATTCCTCTTCAATTTCTCATTCCTGGCATAATAAACCATGTGATTGTCAGACTCAATATGGACAATACCAGGCCATTTCAGCTCACTAATGCCTAGGATACTGATGTTTATGCATTCCATTTCATTTTGACAATTTCTAATTTTCCTAGATTCATACTTCATATATTCCATGTTCTGATTATTAATGGATGCTTACAGCTATTTCTCTTCATTCTGAATTGTGTCCCATCAACAAATGACGGTCCCAAAAGCTTTAGTCCATTCGTGTAATTAATTTGAAGAAGCAGCTCTTCCACAGTTGTACTTTTGATTTTCTAACTCCACGTCTTACACATTTCTTTATAATATTACACCTTGTCTTCTCGAGCTGCTCTTTGAAATTTTCCATTCAGTTCTTTTACCTCCTCATTTCTTCCATTTGCTTTAGCAGCTCTATGCTGGAGAGCAAGTTTCAGAGTCTCTTCTGACATCTATTTTGGTCTTTTCCTTCTTTCGTATTTTCTTAATGACCTTTTGCTTTCTTCCCTTACAATGTTCATAATGTTCCGCCCACAGTTCTTCTGGTCTTCAGTCTTTTGTGTCTAATGCATCAAATCTATTCTTCAGATGATCTCTAAATTCAGGTGGAATGTATTCAATATCATATTTTAGTTCTCATGAATTTTTTTTTTTTTTTTTTTTTTTTTAGCTTCAGCCTAAACTTGCAGATGAGCAATTGATTGTTTGTTCCACAGGCTGCCCCTGGCCTTCCACAAATGTAGATAGTTTGAATTCTGTGTATTCCATCTGGTGAAGTCCATGTATATAATCACCTTTTGTATTGTTTAAAAAATGTATTTGCAATGAAGAAGTTATTGGCCTTGTAAAATTCTGTCATGTGATCCCAGCATCATTTCTCTCACCAAGGCTATATTTTCCAACTATTGATCCTTTCTCTTTGTTTCAAACCTTTGCATTTCAATCACCAGTACTTATCAATACATTGCATGTTTGATCAATTTCAGATTCAAATTTCATCATCATTGGCTTTAGTGGTTGATGCATAAATTTGAATAATAGTGATATCAACTGGTCTTCCTTGTAGGTGTATGGGTATTATCCTATCACAGACAGCATTGTACTTCACGAATGATCTTGATATGTTCTTTTTTATGATGAATGCAACATCGTTCTTCTTCAAGTTGTCATTTCTGGCACAGTAAACCATGTGACTGCCAGCTTCAATATGGCCAATACCAGTACATTTCTGCTCACCAATACCTAGGATGTTGATATTTATGTGTTCCACTTCATTTTTGACAATTTCCAGTTTTCCTAGATTCTTACTTCATACATTCCATGTTTTGATTATTAATGGATGTTTTCAGCTGTTTCACTTAATTTTCAATTGTTTACCATCAGCAAATTATGGTTCTGAAGTCCTTACTCCGTTCATGTCATCGTGGTCGACTCTGAGGGGGCAGCTCTTTCCCAGCCTTCTAACCTTTTCTGACACTGTATCTGACAATATTATGATACTCTTCATCATATTTCAGTATTCAATATGCTGGTGCTGACAGTGTTCCACTGATATTCATAAGGTTTTCGGAGATGAAATATTCAGACGTAGTCTTTGTATCCTTTCTCCTAGGCTGTCTTAGTCTGAAACCTGTCCACTGTGGGTGACCCTTCTGGTATTTAAAATGCCCATAACATAACTTCCAGAATCAAAGCAACATCCAAGTCACCACAGTACGACAAACTATTAGACGAATGATAGAAATTACTCTTTATTCACTCTTAAATCCTGACTCATTAATAACTCACTACTAAAAGCATTCATAATCACAATCAGTCATGTTTTTAGGTGGGCTTGAGTCAGTTCCCACTCTTAATTACATAATTCACAACAGAATGAAAAACTACTGGTTCTTGCACCATGTTCACAATTGTTATGATTGTGCCCATTGCAGCTACCACTGATCAATTAAACTACTTGAAGGTCTTCCTATTTTTCAATAACCTTACACTTCACCAAGAACGAGGTCCTACTCCAGGTCTGGTTCCTCCTCATGACATGTCTGAAGTATGAGACATGTGACTTGTTTTCTTGCTTCTAAGGAGGATTTTGGCTATGCTTTTTTCAAAACAGATTTATTTTTTGTTCTGGCAGAACACAATATTTTCAATATACTTCCCCAACACCATAACTCAAATTTATCAAAACTACAGTCTTCTTTATTCATTGTTCAACTTTCACATGCATATGAGGTTATTGAAAATAACTTGTTTAGTTCAAGTGCACCTTAATCCTCAAACTGGTATCTTTGTTCTTGGACAATTTAAAAAGTTCCTGTGCAGCAGATTTGCCTAATGCAATATGTCATTTGAGTTCTTGACTGTTGTTTCATGACTGTTGATTGTGGATCCAAGCAATATGAAGTCTTTGACAAGTTCAATTCTTTCTCCATTTATCATTTTGTTATTTACTGGTCTATTTATAAGGATTTTTGTTTTAGATGCAATACATTCTGAATGTTGTC
>NW_006408675.1:2703483-2708884 GCF_000296735.1 Chrysochloris asiatica | reverse complement strand
AATCTTTCTGTATTGTATGATAAGGCTTGCTTGAGAAATGCTGAGCATATTCTCCCTTTTGGTTTTCTAACTCCAGGTCTTTCACACTTCATTAAAATACTTGACTGTGTCTTCTTGAGGTGCCCTTTTGAAATTTTCTGTTCAGCTCTTTTAATTAGTCGTTTCGTCCATTTACTTTAGCATCTCTACATTGGATAATAAGTTTCAGAGTCTTCTGACATCCATTTTGATCTTTTCCTTCTTTCTTGTCTTCTTAATGACCTTTTGCTTTCTCTCTTAGAATGATCTTGATGTCATCTGTCAACACTTCTGGTCTTCCACCATTATTGTCTAATTTATCATTATCTGTTCTTGAAATGATCTCTGTATCAAGATGGGATATGCTCAAGGTCATAATTTGGCTCTCTTCTACTTGTTCTAATTTTTTTCAGTGTAACCATGAATTTACATATGAACAATTGATGGTCTGTTCTACAAGCTGCCCCTGGCCTTGTTCTGGCTTATGATATGGAGTTTTCCTACCATTTCTCCTCAGAGATATAGTCAATTTAACTCTTCTGTATTCAATTTGGTGAGGTCCATGTGAATATTGTTGTTGTTAAGTGCTGTCCAGTCAATTTCAACTCATAGATACCCTGTATAGGGTTTCTGAGGAACAGCTCATGGGTTTGAACTGCCAACCTTGTGGTTCAAATATGTTGTTGTTTTAGTGCCATTGACTTAGTTCTGACTCATAGCAACCATGTACAAGGATTCCGAGGAGCAGCTGGTGAACTTGAACCACTGATCTTGCAGTTGAAATAGACCTTGAAGTCCAACACATTAATCTGCAGCACCACATCAGGACTCCATGGTTCAAATATATTGTTGAAAAAAGATTTTTGCAGAGAATAAGTTTTGTGGTGGTGGTTGTATGCCGTGGAGTTGGTTCTGACTCAAGGCAACCTTGTATAGGGTTTCTGAGGTTGTAAATCTTTATGGGAGCAGAAAGTTTCATCTTTCTCCTGAGGAGCCATTGTAGTTTTGAACTGTTGACTTTGTTCTATCATGTGATCTCCAGCATCATTTCTAGCACCAAGACCATATTTTCTAACTACTGATCCTTCTTTTTTGTTTCTAGCCTTCAGATTCCTATCACCAGTAATTATCAATACAACTTGAATAATTTAGTGCAATTCTTTAATTTCTTCATCACTGGCTTTAGTTATTTTCCATTCACACACATAGAAGATAGGATTTACATCACAGAATGAAACAATAGGACTAGAAAGGTTGTAATAAGTAATTTACTTCCTTTCAATGGTGCTGGACTGCATTGTGTTTTATCCTGGTGTGCATATGGTCAAGAAATCAGAACAATGTGCTTATTTAGGCTAATCTGCTTCAAAATATCTCTTTAAAGTGTTCCAGAACAAAGATAACAGTTTGAAGTCCCAAAGCATGTTATTTTCACTCTCCTCATATGCATGTGAAAGTTGAACAATGAATAAAGAAGACCATAGAAAAAATGATGCATTTGAATTATGGTGTTGGCAAAGAATATTGAAAATACTGTGAACTGCTAGCAGAATGAACTAATCTGTCATGGAAAAAGTATAGCCATTATGCTCCTTAGAGGCAAGGATGGCACTTGAGGTATGTCATTTGACATATAAACCTTTGAATCAATAACCTGTCCTGTGATCTACTGATTTGGATGCCTCAGCTCTTGAGACTACATAACTGAAAAGAATTCTTGAGACTGACCTCTAAACTATGGATTTGAGACTTATCAGTCTCCGCAATTGCATTAGTCATTTCCTTTGACAGTTGTGTGCTCTGTGTAATGTTGTTGCTAATTGCATAACCCTGGGACAGGAGGGAGTAGTGATTGATAACAAGCAATATGGAATGCATAACATATTGGAAAAGTTGAACATTAGGGGTATCTTCAAACTCCAATTCATAGAGATCAACCTCACTGATCTTTCTAAGAGAAAATACTCATGCAATGGTTCATTGGATTACCTGTTGGACTGTTATCCACAAGGTTGGCAGTTGAAACCCACTAGCCACTTCATGGGAGAAAGATGAGGCTCACTACTCCCATAGAGATTTCTAGCCTTGAAAACCCTATGCAGCAGTTTTACTCTGTCCTAAAGGGTAGCTGGTGTGTCTTTTTGGATTAATGTACTGGACTGGAAAGTCAGTTTGAACTGTAAGATCAGGATTTCTAACTGATCAGCCACTCCTCAGAAACTCTATATAGGCATGCTATGGGTCATAACTGACTCAATGGCATCTACCAACAAAAATAGGGTCACTATGAGTCAAAATTGACTTGATGACAGTGAGTATTTAATATGATTAGAATTCACTTAAAATCCTAGCAAATCTTTAAATTATTTGACTGGTGGAAAAACAGAATTGTGAGGTCATCAAGTATTTTGTCTCTATTATTTTTGAAAGAAGTTCTCAGAATCTCACTCTCATTTAAAGTGTTATTCTGTAGTTAATAAGGATTAATTTCCCATTTTCCAAATTGAATTTTTGCTTCTTTCTTTCTTTCTTTTGTAGAACTGGTCATTAAATACACACACACACACAATGAAATTAATAAAGTTTCTCTCTGATTCTTAGCCTCTTTTTCTTTCTAGTCTTCTTCTCTTAACCTTACCATATTCTTATATCCTCATAAGATCTCATTTAAATAAACATCAACAACCTTTAAATGAAAACAGAAGACTCCAGATGCTCTGTATTCATATATCCAAAAGTAGATTCTAATTTGTTTTTCTCTAATGCTAGAATGACTATCACCACTCATCTGTCAGTTTGTCATACTGTACTGGCATGTGAGTTGCTGTGATTCCGGAAGCTATGCCACAGGTATTTTAAATACCATCAGGGTCACACTTGGTGGACATGTTTCAGATGAGCTTTCAGAAGAAGACAGACTAGGGAGAAGGAGAGAGAGATTACTTCTGCCATCTATGCAAAAACATTTGGAAGACAGCTATGTGGCCAACTGATTGGAAGAGATCCATGTTTGTTCCCATTCCAAAGAGAGGTGACCCAATGCAATGCGGAAATCATCAGACAATATATTTGATATCCCATGTTAGTAAAGTTTTACTAAAGATACTACAGAAATGGCTGCAACCACACATTGACAGAGAACTTCCAGAGGTTCAAGCCATATTCAGAAGAGAACATAGAACAAAGGATATCATTGCTGATGTCAGATGGATCTTGGCTGAAAGCAGAGAATACCAGAAATTTGTTTACCTGTGCTTTATTGACTACACAAAGGCCTTTGATTGTGTGGATCATAACAAGCTATGGACAACATTGCGAAGTATGAGTATTCCGGAACACTTAATTGTGCTCATGAGGAACCTGTATATGGACCAAGAGACACTTTGAACAGAACATGGGAAAATTGAATGGTTTAAAATTAGGAAAAGGTATGCGATAGAGTTGTATTCTTTCACCACACTTATTCAACCTGTATGCTGAGCAAATAATCTGAGAAGCTGGGTTCTATGAAGAAAAACGTATCATCAGGATTGGAGAAGACTCATTAACAATCTGAGATATGCAGATGATACAACCTTGCTGGCTGAAAGGGAAGAAGACTTAAAATACTGAGGAAGATCAAAGACCATAGTCTTCTGTATGGATTGCATCTCAATGTACATAAAACAAAAATCCTCACCACTGGACCAATAAACAACATTCTTATCAATGGAGAAAAGATTGAAGTTGTCAAAGGCTTCATTTTTCTTGACTCAACCATCAACACTCACAGAAGCAGCAGCCAAGAAATCAAACAACATATTGCATTAAGCAAATCTGCTGCACAAGATCTTTTTTAAGTGTTGAAGAGCAAAGCTGTCAGCTTGAGGACTAAGGTGTGTCTGACCCAAGCCATGGTATTTTCAATAACCTCACATGCATGCAAAAATTGGACAGTGAATAAGGAAGATCATATAAAAATTGATTCATTTGAGTTATGGTGTTGGAGGAGACTATTGAAAATGCCATGGGCTGACAAAAGAACAAACAGATCTGTATTGGATGAAGTGCAGCCACAGTGCTCCTTGGAGGCCAGGATGACCAGACTTCATCTCATACTTTGGACATGTTATCAGAAGGGACCAGTCACTGGAGAGGGATATCATTTTTGGTAAGGTTGAGGGTTAGACAGAAAGAGGAAGACCCACAGTGAGATGGGTCGGGAAAGTGGCATCATCAATGGGCTCAAGCCTGGCAACAAGTGTGAGGTTCGCCCAGGACCAGACAGTGTTTCATTCTGTTGTGCAAAGGGTCTCTATGAGTCAGTACCAACTTGATAGCACTTAACAACAACAGAATGACTATCTGCTCACAATTTTCAGATTCATTTGTATATCATTTTCTTTTCCACCTTTTATATAATCTTTGCTTGTATTTTCTATTTTATTCCTAGACATGTATTTGCAGATGCTCTTTCTATATAAACAAATTATACTTTGTGTTGTGAATTCCAAATATGCCCTTCAGTTTTTTGAGCATGGCAGGATTTAGTTACTCCACCTCAATCCCCATTTTTTAACAGACTAATGTATTACTCATTGCTTTCATGGCTTCTTAGCTTAGACATTTAAATGAATATATAATTTAAATGTGGTATGTGTACATCTAAAAAAAGGGGGGGCGGCTATATATTTTTTAGATACTGTTGGCTAAGGAGTCCTGGTGTGGCACTATGGGGTAATGCACTGGGCTGCAAGGTCACTTAAGCCACAATGTTGCCTGTTCAAGCTCACTAGCTGCTCCTTGGAAACCCTATACAGAGTCACTATTCATCAGAACGGACTCAATGGCACTTAATAACAACAAGGGTATGTGGTCCAGAATCCTGGTATGGTGCTGCAGGATAATTCACTAGACCTGAAGGTCAGTTTGAACTGCAGAGTTGGCAGTTAAAACTCACCAGCTGCTCCTCAGAACCCCTATTCAAGGTTGCAATGAGTCAGAACCAACTCCACAGCACTTAACAACAACAAGGGTACATGGAGGGAACCGTAAGCATTACAATGATTGGCTGACTGTAAAGCTCATGGTCTGCCCTATAAGTCTTCACTCACTCAATTCACAGTAAAGGTTTAGAAAAAGATATTAGGGAGACAGAGGAAAAACTTTCGAAGAATTCAGGAAAATACTACAAGAACAGACTGATAAAAGAGAAATTAGAAACCATACAAAAACAGCAATTAGAAAGCCAGACTATTAATATTAAAAATTTAGAAATAAAAAATAGTACATTGAAATGGCAAAGAAGTAGAAATGAAACAAAGGAAAGTCAAATTATTGAGCTGGAAGACAAATCTTTCAATATTTATCTGCTAGAGGAATAATCAGAAGGAAAAAAAAAAAA
>NW_006408675.1:2702172-2703283 GCF_000296735.1 Chrysochloris asiatica | reverse complement strand
ATAGGCTCAAGTAACAATAATTGTGAAGTTGGCCCAGGACCAGGCGGTGTTTTGTTCTGTTGTGCATAGGATAGCTATGAGTTGGTATCAACTCAATGGCAACTAACACAACAATAACATCGTGAAAGACGAGAAGGTATCATTCAAGTAGTTTAGCCAACTTCAAACGAGATAGACACCAAAATAAAATCATCAAGACATAGTCTAATCAAATTTTCAAAATCAGAGACAAGGAGAGAATCCTGAAAACAGCTGGAGAAAAACAAAAAGTTATCTACCAAGGATTACTAATAAGAATGAACTCTGATTTCTCATCAGAAACCAGGCAGGCAAGAAGAAAATGAATTCCGAAAGAAAACAATCGCCAATCTAGAATCATGTATCCATCAATATTGTCCATCAGATACGATGGAGAATTTAGGATAGTTCCAAATAAGCAGAAATTAAAACAATTTTTGAAAACCAGACCAACCTTACAAAAAAAAAAAATACCAAAAAGAGTTCTTTGAGCAGGGAACCAATAAACACAAGCAACAATCGGAGACTGAAATACATGACAATATCCCCCAGAAGTCAACCCAGATATAGAAGCATTTAATGTAAAATAAACCTACAAGACTGAAAACAGGAAACCAGAGATACCAGTTTACAACATAAAAAATCTTAAATTAAAAAAAACTAGCTACGGAACTTCCAAATGAAGAGAAAATCAAGTAGATTTCATTAAATTAATAAATAATAAGATACCTAACTGTAACCCTAAAACTAGACCAAGCTTTACTCCTACCCTAGCCCAACCTCTACCCCTAACAGTAACCATGACCCTAAACTAAACAAAGTCACAGGCCTAGCCTAGGGCTATACCTAGCCACAGTCCTAACACTATCTCCTGTACTTCTACCACCCCCAACTAACAAAACAGAATTGATATTTGCTAGTTTTGTTTTATTTTATCTTCTTTATCTGATTTTTGCCCTAGCTATATCTGCTTGTTTACTTTTTCCATTTGAACTTTAGAACTAGTTCATATAGTTTAAAAATTATTTTTTTGATATTTTATTGGAATAATATTAAATGTATGTTGTTGTTGTTGTTAAGTGCCATCGAGTCA
>NW_006408675.1:2691522-2700132 GCF_000296735.1 Chrysochloris asiatica | reverse complement strand
CTGGAGAGCAAGTTTCAGTGTTTCTTCTGACATCCATTTTGACCTTTTCCTTCTTTCTTACCTTCTCAATGACTTTTTGCTTTCTTCATATATGATGATCTTGATGTCATCCACAACTCTTCTGGTTTTCAGTCTTTAGTGTTCAGTGTATCAAATCTGTTCTTCAGATGATCTCTAAATTCAGGTGACATATATTCATGGTCATATTTTTGCTTCCATGGACTTGCTTTCATTTCCTTCAGCTTCAGTTTGAATTTGCATATGACTAATTGATGGTCTGTTCCACAGTCTGCCCATGGCCTTGTTTTCACTGATGATATGGAGCTTTTCCATCATCTCTTTCCTCAGATGTAGTCAATTTAATTTCTCTGTCTTCCATCTGATGAGGTCGATGTGTACAGTCATCTCTTATGCTATCTAAAGAAAGTATTTGAAATGAACAAATCATTGGTTTTGCAGAATTCTAGCTTGAGTTCTCCAACATCATTTATATCACTGAGACCATATTTTTCAATTACTGATCCTTCCTCTTTGCTCCCAACCTTTGCATTCCAATCACCAGTGATGATCAATACATCTTGATTGCATGTTTGATCAATTTCAGATTGAAGAAGTTGGTAGAATTCTTCTATTTCATCCTCACTGGCTTTAGTGTTTGGTGCATAAATTTGAATATTAGTGATATTAACTGGGCTTCCCTGCAGGCACATGGATATTATCCTATCACAGACAGCGTTGTAAATCATGACCGATCTGGATATGTTTTTTTGATGATGAAAGCAATATCATTCATCTTCAATTTGTCATTCCCGGCTTAGTAAACCATGCGGTCATCAGATTCAAAGTGGCCAATGCCAGTCTATTTCAGCTCACTAATGCCTAAAATATTGATGTTTATGTGTTCCATTTCATTTTTGATAACTTCCAATTTTCCCAGATTCATACTTTGTACATTCTATATTCTGATTTTCAATGAATGTTTACAGCTGTTTCTCCTTATTTTGAGTTGTGCCCTATCAGCAAATGAAAGTCCTGCAGGCTTTTCTCCCACAGGCTTTACTCCATTTGCTTTATCATGGTCTACTCTACTTTGAGGAGGCAGCTCTTCCCCAGTCACATTTTGAGTGCCTTGCAACCCGAGGGGCTCATTTTCTGGCACTATATCTGACAGTGTTTCACTGCTATTCAAAAGGTTTTCAGTGACTAAATATTTGGAAGTAGTTTGTCACTCTTTCTTCCTAGTCTGTCTTTGTCTGGAAGCTCATCTGAAACTTGTCCACCATAGGTGACCCTGCTGGTATTTAAAAATACCAGTGGCATAGCTTTCAGAATCACAGAAACTCACAAGCCACCACAGAATGACAAACTGGCAGATGATTTGTAGCCATTTGGTTTTAAGTGGAAACTGTCACTTTAAATTTTGAGGAAATCTGTGTGCAAGACTTATAAGTCTTACATATTTCCTTTTCAGTTGTTTTCATTGTATTTTTCAGAACCTCTTAGACCCTGTCAAGTAAAATGGCAGTGGAGGATACCTTTGTTTTATTTTTAACGAATATGTTTCTAATATTTCTAAACTTTTACTTGTTGTTATTGTTGCTGTTAAGTGCCATCAAGTTGGTTCTGACCCATAGCAAACCTGAACAGGGTTTCCGACGCCATAAATCTTTACGGGAGCAGGAAGCCTCATCTTTCTCCTGAGGAACAGCTGGCAGCTGGTAGTTTCAAACTGCTGACCTTGCAGTTCACACCCTGAATCGTAACCATTATGCTACCACATATATGCATATACACATACAAGGGCATTAAAAATGTTTGAGGAAGAATGGATTTAAATCACAATTTTTTCCATGAACTATTTATAGATCCCTTATTAAATGATTATATGCATTCTATGAGGAATGTGCATCAGGATTGTAAGAAGACTCATTAACAACTACAATTTGGCAATGATACAACTTTGCTTACAAAGCGAAGAGGACTTGAAATACTTACTGATGAGGGATCAAAAAACCTTTGATATGGATTGTACCAAAACATTCAGTACGGATTGCACCTCAATATAAAGAAAACAAAAATCCTCACAACTGAACCAGTAAATAACATCAACACAAATGGAAACAAGATTGAAAAGTTGTCAAAGACGTCATTTAGCTAGGATCCACAATCAATTTTCATGGAAGCAGCAGTTAAGAACTCAAGTAATATATTGCATTAGATAAATGTGCTGCAAAAGACCTCTTTTAAGTGGTAAACATCAAAGACTTCAGTTTGAGAACTAAAGTGTACCTTACCCAAGGCATATTAATTTCAATTGCCTTATATGGATGCAGGAGTCCTGGGGTGGTGCTGTACGATAAGCACCATACTACTAACCACAATTGCCCAATTCAAATCTACCAGCTGCTCCTTGGAAACGCTATACAGAATTGCTGTGAGTTAGGACCAACTCAACAGTACTTAATAATAAAACAACAGCATATGAATGTAAAAGCTGGACAATGAATAGGGAAGATCATAGAAGAATAATGCATTTGAATTATGGTGTTGGAGAAGCATATTGAAAGTACCATCATTGACTGCCAGAAGGACAAAACAAATCTGTGTTGAAAGAAGTACTACCAGAATGTTCCTTAGAAGCCAGGATGGCAAGACTTTGTCTCTCATACTTTGACATATTATCAGGTGGGACCAGTTCCTGGAAAAAGACATCATGCTTGGTAAAATGGAGGATCAGCGAAAAAGAGGAAGGTCCCCAACAAGATGGACAAAAATAGTGGCAGCCACAACAGGCTCAATATAACAATTGTGAAGATGGTGCAAGATCAGGGATCCTGTGTCAACCTCACAATTGTTATGCTTGAGTCCATTCCTGTTGCCACTAGAGAGGTCATAGGTAGATAGATAAATAAAAGGTAGTACAAACCTACAACTTATCTCCTGAAAGATTTTGAAAATCAAGAATGGAAGTTGAACTTTATTAAACACCTCTAAAGTCTCAGTGGGGAATTATAATATTATTTTTTATTTAAACTATTTATATAGTAAATCTTAGTAATGAGTTTTATAGTATTGAATAATTCTTATATTCCTGGAATAGACTTTACCATACTGTATTAATGTTTTAATATGCTCTTGGATTCTGTTTGCTAGTATTTTATTTGTGACTTTATATCAATATTCATAAGGATAATTGATAACCTGAGCTCTTTGTTCAATCTCTGTTGGATTTTGAAATCAATTCTATGCTTGCATTATAAAATGTTTTGGAAGCTTACCTTCTTTTCTATGGTAAAAATAGTTTGAATTCCATTACAACTCTTTATCCTTTAAAAGTTCGGTAAAACTCTCCTGTGAAACCATAAACCCTAGTACTTTTGGGAGGGACGAGTTTTCGTTTTCTCTATTTTTCCCCCTATTGCAATTGGTAGGATGACATTTTTTATTTTTCAGAGTCATTTCTGGCAATTTATTTTTTCTAAAAAACTTCACATTTCATCTGGATTCTCAAATTTATTATAAATGTGAACAAATAAAGTTTTGTGACTCTCTCTTTTCATGTGACTAATTTACTAGTGTCATTTCTTATATTGTATTTGTGCTTTCTTCCATTTTGTTCTGTTTAGGCTAGCTCACGTATATTTTAAAAGATGTTTTTCAGCCACAGAACCAACTCAATGATTTCTTTTGTCTATATTATCTGTTTTTAAATTTTGGCATTTTTTTCTCATTTTTCTACCTTCTGCTCTCCTAGCTTTGTTTTTATTTATTTATTTATTTATTTTTCTTAAAGTGAATGCCTTATTAAACTATTTTTACCCTTTATTGTTTGCTACTATAAAATTTCCTCTAGTATTATATTGTTGTTGTTGATGTTGCTAAGTGCCATTGAGTTGGTTTCTACTTGTAGCAGCCCTGTATACAGATTCTGAGGAGCGGTAGCTGGGTTTGAACTGCCAACCTTGTGGTTCACAGTTCAGTGTTTATCCTACAGTACTACTACATGTTGTTGTTGTTATGTGCCGTGGAGTCAGTTCCGACTCATAGAGACCCTGTGCAGGGTTTCCCAGGCTGTAAATCTTTACAGGAGCAGAAAGCCTCATCTTTCTCCCGCAGAACAGCTGGCAGTTTTGAACTGCTGACCTTGCGGTTCCCTGCCCGATTCGTAACCACAACGCTACCAGAGCTCTTTAACATAGTGACCCTGTATAGGCTGGTGAGTTTGAAATGCTGATGTTGCAGTCCAGTGTTTATCCTAAGGAGGTTTATATCCTTATGGATTTCCTTATGATTGTCATTGCTTTGTAAACTTTAGTTTTGAGGTTTTGTTTGACTTAAACATTGCTTATTGTTGATTTGTTTGTTTGTTTCCCCCAGTTATCTTTTTATCCTATTTTCAGTTCGGGGTTTTAATTTCTAGTTTTACTGCACAGTGATTAGAATATATTTATTTGTTAGAATTATACCTATATGTGAAATGTATTCAGGTTTATGTTATGGTCTGAAATTTGTTCAATACTTATAAATCTTTGGATAAAAAAGGTATAATTTATCTTCATTTTTCATGATACACACATTGTAAGTACCAGCAAAATCTACCTCATAGGCTTTCTGTTTCTTTATTTTTGTTCACCTGATCTTTCATAACTAGTATTCATCCTCATTGAATTTTGTGAATATTTTTCTTGTTTGCCTAGTAGCTATGTAAGTCTATCTATGTTTGGTGATTTATCAGCATTTTAAAGGGAGTCCTGGTGTGGCACTGTGGATTAATGCGCTGGGCTGCAAAGTGGTTTAAACACAAGGTTAGCAGTTCAAGCTCACCAGCTGCTCCTTAGAAACCCTATACAGGGTCGCGATGGGTGGGAACCGACTTGATGCATTTAACAACAGCAAACTTAAAAAAAAAAAAATAGAAAATTAGCTGTTTCCCAGTTGCCGCCCAGCTGTGCAGAGGCAGAGGTCCGGGTGCTTTCAAGATTCCGCTCCACCCATAACCTACTGCCACCGCTTTACAAGAGGTGCTCAAGACTGCCCTCATCCATGATGACCTAGCACATGGAATTTGCGAAGCTGCCGAAGCTCTAGACAAGCGCCAAGCCCATTTTTGTGTGCTTGCATTCAACTGCAATGAGCCTGTGTATGTCCCGTTAGCAGTTAGTAGAGGCCATGTGTGCTGAACACCAACTCAACCTGATTAAGGTTGATGACAACAAGAAGTCAGGGGAATAAGTAGGCCTTTGCAAAATTAACAGAAAGGGAAAACCTCGCAAAGTGATTTGTTGCAGTTGTCTGGTTGTTAAGGACTACGGCAAAGAAGCTCAAGCCAAGAATATCATCGAATAATATTTCAAACGCAAGAAATGAGATAATAAAAAACTTACTACTGAAAAAAAAAAAAGAAAATTAATTTTAATTTTAACTTCACTATATGCATTTTTTAATCCTTCTTCCCAACATAATTTTATGTTCATTAAGATTTCCAAGGTTTAAAATAAAATAATTACATTCTGATGATCATCTTTCCTTTTAATCTTTATTTGCTCTTTCAGTTTCTGGTTGCATAAAATTCTTCTACCAATGCCTTCAAAAAGGGCACATGCATTTCAAAAAGCCTTTTGTTCTTGCTGTTGTTATTGTAATTTTTTTTATACTTAAATAACAATTTGTCTAGGTATAATGTTCTTGACTCACACAGTCTTTCCTTCAATACTTTAAGGCATTGTTCAAGAACCTTTTAAAACTGAATGTTGTTTGTAAGACATCTGAGATCACAATTTTTTTTTTTTCTTTCATAGATAACTTCATAATTCTTAGTTGACCAAATTATTCTTTAGCAATAGCTCTAGTAATGAGTCTAGTCTTAAACAATAAGATAATTTTGTCATGATAGTCCTATGCCATTTTTGCTGCTATATGATATGCCCTTACAATTTCTAGATTCCTGGTTCAAAAGCTTTCTTGAAGTATAAGTTTATTTGGTTCTCCATTTTGGAGGCACCAATTATGCATATTTTGGGCCCTGTATGCCTATAATTTTCCTCTACCACTTTCTATCAGTTTCCCTGTACTATATAACAATATATTGAATTACAATTTTTATCTATGCTGTAATAATATTTTAATGATGGTGATTTCCTCTATATGACACTTATTTGTTTGGGTTTTGTCCAACTTTTTTCCTCGTGGTATTTCTATATAGAGCCTGTGGTGGTTCTTCTCTTGCTACTGTTGTGTAACTAATAAATAATTCCTGGGTCAGGTATTTGTAATCAGTTTGCTTTAGATAAAAGACAAAAAAAATAAAATAAAAGAGAGAACAAATTCCAATATGAAGTAATTCCCACATCATTGGGCTGTGGAAGTAAATGAGATTGTTTAATATTTCCTTCTCTCAAGCTAACAAAAATCACACTTTATTGCTCATAATGTAACTCAGGAGTATCCTTTCATCAGTCTCAACAATAGACCATTTCTGGTAAATATGACTTATCTGTTTGAGTCATTTTCACTCTTGAATTCTGCATGGAACCAGAGAGGCTCAAGCTGCCAGCCTACTCACCCCATCTCCATTTACAATAAAATATTGAAAAAAAAAAAAAAAAAAAAAATTAGTTTGGATTTTATACTTTAGGTTTGCTTATTTTAAAGTCATGTGTTTTGATAACTTTTTGTGAGATGTGCAGTTGAAACATTTTATCTCTGTGTCTTTCTGCACTCCTGTTTGACCTTCAATGTTTTTGGCAGTCTAGCTTCTTATTTTAAGGTTTAAGGTTTCAGATACCTTCTTATGTCAATGATAATGGAGCTATGTTTCTGTTTCTCATTATCTTTGTTACTTTTGGATGATTTCTAAGAAATAAAAAAGAAATGTTGATTTTGTTCCGTAGTTTAAGAAAAGAAACACAGCTAATGAGGTTTAATAGTATTGATCACACCCTCTTTTGGGAATTATTTAATTTTAATTACAGTCTCCTGTATTTCAACACAATTTATGCTACATCTATAGTATTCTAAATTTACTGGAGATCACAAACAAGTAAGCACAGTACCAATGTCTATGTCGATCTTGGTGTCCTTCTTGCACACTTTGCATTTTTCATTACCCAGTGGAGAGCAAGCACTTGATAATAAAAAATATGAGATAGGAAGACAGGCTTAAATTCCCTAGTTTTTGTTGCATTTAAGTATCACCAAGTCAGTTCCCTCTCAGAGTGAACTTGTATAGGGTTTCCAAGGAGCAGATGATGGATTTGAACCATCAGCCATGTGGTTAGCAGTCTAGTGCTTATCCTATAGCACCACACCAGAACTCCTAAAGTCCCTTGGAACTAGCTAAATTAAGTCCCAGAAACTTCTTTCCACCCAATGTTGGTTGGTTGTGTGCTGTCTAGTAGGTTCCTACTTAACGACCCTATATAGGGTTCACAAAGCTATAAATCTTTGTTGTTGTTGTTAGGTGCCATCGAGTCAGTACCGACTCATAGCGACCTTATGCACAGTAGAACGAAACACTGCCTGATCCTGGGCCAACCTCACTACTGTTTCCACGCTTGAGTCCATTGATGCTGCCACTTGGCCAATCCATCTCATTGGGGCTCTTCCTCTTTTTCTCTGACCCTTCACCTTACCAAACATGATATCCTTCTCCAGTGACTGGTCTATCCTATGGGAGCATAAATCTTTAGCTTTCTCCCTCTGAGTTATTGGTTGATTTGAACTGCTGACCTTGAGGTTAGCATGCCAGTTTATAATCCACAGGGGGATTCTTCCACTCTTATTAATGGTATCAATCAATGAGCATCGAATATTCTGAAAGAAAATATTCTTCTCAGTTCCATTGCCCATAAAACACAGTCTGAGCACGTACATACACAAAAGAACTCCAATTTGCTGGAATCTTTAAAGCACAGAAACCATTATTGTAAAGACTAAACTGAATAATTCACCTAGGTTCCAACTCTGTTAGAAATTTTCTACAGTTACCATAAAGAGTCTTTATTTTTAGATATTATTAATTTCTACTTTTATTGAATTTTGATCAGAAAGTGCGGATTGAAACATTTTTATTTGGGAAATTTATATTATGTCTAGTTAATATAATATTATTTGTGTAATTTTCATGAATATTCCATACACATATAAAAAGGAGATGCATTTCCAGTCACTGTTTCCTGCATATATGTCATATCTACCTTAGTTGTATAACAGTAGGCTTTTTTTAGGCTTATTGAGGTTTGTCCTTTGTCCTAATATTCTGGGATTTTCTACTTTATTCTTTCACCATACTTATTCAAACTTTATGCTGAGCAAATAATTTATTAAGATGGATTATATGAAGAGAAATGTGGATCAGGATTGGAGGAAGCATCATTTACAACGTGCAATGTGCAGATGGTACAAACTTACTTGCTGCAAGCAAAAAGGACATAAATACTGATGAAGATCGAAGACCAGTCTTCAGTATGGATTGCACTTCAATGTAAAAAAAAAAACAAACAAAAATCCTCATCACTAGACTAATAAATAGCATTAAAATAAATGGAAAGAAGATTGAAATTTTTCAAGACTTCATTTGCTTAGATCAACCATCAACACTCATGGAAGCAC
>NW_006408675.1:2687244-2689310 GCF_000296735.1 Chrysochloris asiatica | reverse complement strand
TCAAGTGTGGCAGCGGTAGTGAGGTTGGCCCAGGATCGGACTTTGTTTCGTTCTGCTGTGCATGGGGTTGCTATGAGTCGATTACGACTCGATGGCACCTGACAACAACAACAACAACAACATTGTTTAAAAAAATTCTTTTATAAAGCAGACTAATGATAATCATGGTAGCACTGTAGGATAAGCACTGGACTGCTAACCACAAAGTTGGCAGTTTCAATGAAACAGTGGCTCTGTTGGGGAAAAGATGAGGATATCTGCTCCCGTAAGATTCCCAGTTTGGAGACCTTATTTATCTAGGGTCACTTTGATGGCAGTGAGGCAGTGAGAGTTTGGGTTTGTGGGGGGGAGGGTGTTATTGATTTCTGCAGTCCCAGTGTGGCACTACGGGTTAATGTGCTATACTACAAAGTCAATTTGATCCACAAGGTCGGTGGTTCAAGCTCACCAGCTGCTCCTTGGAAACCCTATACAGGGCCGCTGTGGGTCAGAACTGACTTGACAGCACTTAACAACAACAACAATAAAACTGACTTGTCTTATTTAATTAGTTTTCTTGAGTTTCTAGGTATACAATTTCAATTAAAATTTTAAATAAGAATAGGTGAAGATTTCCTAAACATTATAAATTATGTGTAGTTCAGCTCCAAAGTAATGCTGTGTTCATTGGGAAAACAATAGGAACACTTCCATTTGTGTCAGAAATAATTCAAGAATACCCATTACCACCACTTTTTGTTTTTAGGTGTCATCTAGTCAGTTGTGGCTCATAACGACCCTGTGTACAACAGAAACACTACCCTATACTGTTCCATCCTCACCTTCATTGTTACACTTGAATCCATTGTTGCTGCCACTGTGCCTATTCATCTCATTAGGTGATCTTCCTCTTTTTTGCTGACCTTAGTCTTTACCAAGCATGATGTCTTTCTCCAGGGACAGATCCCTCCTGATAATATGTCCAGGTGTGATAGACAAAAATCTCACAATCCTGGTCTCTAAGGAGCACTCTAGCTATACTTCTTCCAACACAGATTTGTTGGTTCTTCTGGAAGTCCATGGTACTTTTAATATTCTTCTCCAACACCGTAACTCAAATACATCAATTCCTCTACAGTCTTCCTTATTCACTGTCCAAGTTACAACAGAACAAAATGTTGATCCTCATGTGCTATCCTCAAAATAATAGATAATTTTGTGACCATTCTGGCAGTATGAGGGATAAAGTCAGGCCATACTAGCTTTCTCAGAGAATTCTGGATATATTTCTTTCAACACAGATCTGATTGTTCTTTTGGCAGTCCATGATACTTTCAATTTTCTCCTCCAACACCATAACTCAGACGCATCAATTCTTCTACCATCTTCCTTATTCATCGTCAAACTTTCACATTCACATGAGGCTATTGAAAATAACCATGGATTGGGTCTGGCACATCTCAGTCCTCAAACGGACATCTTTGCCCTTGAACACTATAAAGAGGTCCTGTGCAACAGATCTGCCTAATGTAATACGAAATTTGGTTTCTTGACTGCTACTTTCATAAGTATTGATAGTGTATCCAAGCAAAATGAAGTCTTTGACAACTTCAATCTTTTCTTCATTTGTCATGGAGTTGTTTATTTTCCCAGCGGTAAGTATTTTTATTTCCTTTACATCGAGGTTCAATCCATACCAAAGGCTGTGGTCTTTGATCTTCATCAATAAGTATTTTAAGTTCTCTTCATTTTCAGAACACAAAGTGTTATCGTCTGCATATCATAGGTTAATTATGAGTCTTTTTCAAATCCTGATTATTCTTTGCTCAGCACACAAATTGAGTAAGTATGGTGAAAGAATACACCCCTGGAACATACCCTTCCTGATTTTAAACTATTTATTGTCTCCTTGTTTTGTTCAAATGACTGCCTCTTGGTCTATGTACAAAATCCTTGCTGTCAGGTGCCATCGAGTCGGAACTGACTCATAGTGACCCCATGCACAGCAGAACGAAACAATGTTCGATCCTGGGCCAACCTCACTACCGCTGCCACACTTGACTCCATCCATGATGCCACCTGGCTAA
>NW_006408675.1:2683138-2685504 GCF_000296735.1 Chrysochloris asiatica | reverse complement strand
CCAGATGGAACACATAGAAATCAAATTAACTACATCTGTGGAAAGAGAAGATGGAAAAGCTCCATATCATCAGTGAAGACAAGGAACAGACCATCAATTACTGATATGCAAATTAAAACTGAAGCTGAAGAAAATGAAATCAAGTCCACGAGAGTCAAAATATGACCTTGAATTTATCCCACCTGAATTTAGAGACCATCTGAAGAACAGATTTGATGCATTAAACACTGAAAACCGAAGACCAGAAGAGTTGTGGGATGACATCAAGAACATCATACATGAAAAGAGCAAAAGGTCATTAAGAAGACAAGAAAGAAGGAAAAGGTCAAAATGGATGTCAGAAGAGCTCTGAAACTTGCTCTCCATCATAGAGAAGCTAAAGCAAATAGAAGAATTGAAGAGGTCCAAGAGCTGAACAGAAAATTTCAAAGATCAGCTCGAGAAGATAAAACCAGGTACAAAATCCTTATGCCCATTAAATATTCTGGAATAGGCAATGTCTGTCTGTCATCATCTACACAGCTGAAAGCCTTTGCAAAGTCAGTAAAGTACAGGGAAATGTCTTTTTGGTATTCTCTGTTTTCAGCTAAGATCAATCTGACATCAGCATTGTCCTCATTCCATGTCCTCATCTGAAACAGGCTTTAACTTTAGACAGTCTCCTGACAATGTGCTATTGCTGTTGTTTTTTAAATTATCTTTAACAAAATTATGCTTGCATGCAGTATTAATGACATTGTCCTATGATTTCTGCATTCTGTTGGAAACTGTCACCACCAGGGTGATGTAATTAAGATAAAGAATAAATAGTATTAAAATTACATATAATTATCATCATAAAAAAACTTCTATAAGAAAATGTAACACGAGATATTTGAAAATTCCATAGTGCACACAGCTAGCAGACCAAGCTACCGGGCAAAGCAGCACTTCGAAACTTGGGCTTCCGCAGCCCAAGGCCCAGGCTTCCCACATTGTCCCTGGCACCTTCGGTAGATCCAGGACAAGTCCCCTAGGTTCATGCTGTGTTCCAGAGGCTACCCTTGTCAGAGCCTGACCTCCACAACGGCTGAGCTTCATTGTCTTCACTTCCTCATCGGAGTGCTGCCATGAACATCATTGTGTGTGTATCTACTTGTGTCCTGGCTCCTATATCTTGTGGATACATACCAAATAGAGGAATTGCTGAATTATAAGGCTTACTTTGCTGGTTATTTTCTAATTGTTGGAATGTTGTGTTAATGCAAGTGTCAGGAACCTTTTTTCTGCCAAAGTTCATCAGAATATTTGTAACAATTTGTGGGCCACACAAAATTAACAATTTTAAAATAACCCTGCTCCTGAGCCCTGTCCAGAACCTTCTGAGGTGGGACATTCCCACTTGACAGAACAATCAGACAAGCCTGAAACAGAAGATACTTCTTGAAAGAAAGACCAGCAGGAAACATCCAAAACAAAAATGGCAGTCCGATTGGCTACTACAAGAACAAGCAAGTTGTTCACTGGGAAGCCATCAAGGCAGGTACTTTAAGAACAAACCCCCTCTAAGACTGAAACTCAAAGGTAACACATGATCAGGCATGTAAGTTTACTGGCGACTATGTTGGTCACCTGGTGAGTAGAAGTGGGGAAAGGTAGTAATGAAGATATGGGCTGAGTTTGACCACCTTCCATAGACTACTGTTGGCCTGGAGATGAGAGAGAGAAGAGGAAGGGCTGGTTGGTCTAATGTGTGATGCAACTTAGGGACTCCTGAACCCATGGACAAGGATATAGCCACAGAGGGCTAGAGCTGACAATGAAGTGTTCAGCTAATATGAAGTGAAGGGAGACACACAAGAATGCCCAAACTTGCAGAGAGCACCCATTAGACCTAGCTTCGATGGCTTGAGGATCAGAATTCGACTAGAGGAAGATAAAATAAATTTTGATAAAGGAAACAAGTGTAAATTGCTGCAATTTGATTAACTTGACCTATACTTATGGATGTTGTAGCTCAAAATGCCAACCGAGAGGGAAGAAGTCTCCACATCAAGAATCAATCCTATTCCTTCCAGATACAGGATTGATAGGGACAGGCAACTTAGATATTGGCTACCTAAAATGGGAGGGGCTATAAATGCATGAAGTGACTGGCTTACAAGTTTTCAAGAGGGAGTTTAGTTTCAGAGTATGAGGAGGAAGATAGAATCCCCACTAAATAGTATTCATCTTGTCTAAATGGGTCTGATGAAAAGAGATGGGGATAATACTCTTATGATTCAATAGTGAGTAATTGTTACCATGACTAATTGTGACTGTCACAACTGTAAAGGTAGAAGTTTTGTAACAAAAAGAGGGGAGTAGTTAATCTTACAGTCCAGGAA
>NW_006408675.1:2679821-2682759 GCF_000296735.1 Chrysochloris asiatica | reverse complement strand
AACTTAATAAATAAACTTATTAAATAAATAAATAAATAAAAACCCGCCATGATGGTGAGTCATAGTGGTGTGCCATGCATGGAGTTGATACCAATTCATAGTGACCCTGCATAGGGTTTCTGATGCTATAAATTTTTTACGGGAGCATAAAGTCTTCATCTTTCTCCCTCGGAGTTCCTGTTGGACCCAAACCTCTGACCATGTGGGTTGCTGCCCAATACATAACTCAAACTTTAACACTCCTGAAAGGCACAAAATCTTTGAAAAAACAAAAGGACAGTGCTTTCCTAGATAGGAAGAGCATAAAAATGTCAATTTGTCTTTAAATTAATGTTAACATATCAATAATATCAACAAAAGCTAGATAGAATTCTTTTAAATCTCAAATAAAAATAGACAAAAACATGCAAGAAAACTTTAAGAAAGATTAACTTTGAAGAGGTAGCAAGCCCAATTGAGCATTCCAACAGGTTAAAAGCTGCAGTAATACGAACTGTATGATACTGATCTTGACTAGTCAGATCAGTGGAGGAGTGTATAAAGTAGAGAAACAGCACAAATCCATATGAAAATTTAGTTTATAATTAAATTAATGATATTAAGATTACAGATAAGCCATCTAGAAAAACACATAGTTTTATCAACTATTTGCATTTTACCAGACTACATTCCAAATGGATTCAAGATTTAAAATCAAAATGAAACCTTTAAGTATAGGGGAAATGTGAGTGAATTTCTTTTATACTTTGAAGTGGGCATGGCCTTCCAGACTATGAAAAAATCTAAAAGTCAAAAAATGTAGTGATGAATGTAACTACATTAGAAGAACTTCTGTATGACACAATGATCATTAACAAGTTCAAAATACAAATGACAAATTACAAAAAATTAGTTGCAACTCCTATCACCAAGAGCCAATTTCTCTAGTGCTTAAACAGCTCTTATAAATGTGTAAGACAACACCAAAAATCAGATTAAATAAATGGACAGTGGATATGAATAGACATCCACATAATATGAAATATCAGTAAGAGAAATGTGCATTATAACTACTCCAATAAAACTGAAGAGAGAGAAACCACAAGGACCAGTTGAACTGAGATACATTTTTGAACATATTGGCAAAGGATTAAAATATTTGAAAAGATACTCTATTGTCAATATCTATCTTCAAACAGTACAAAAATATATACACTTTGATGCAACAATTAGATATTGAAAAATGCATCATATAAATTTATCTGTACATATGAAAATGTGTTAAATATTATTTTTTCAATATTGAAAGAGTAACAACTCTCCAGTGTAACTATGGAAGAAAAATTAAATAAGCAAGAGTACATCCACTCAAAGAAAATCTATGTTGCTTTAACAAATAATGAGGAAGCTATGTTTTGATATGAAAATATGCCAGGATATCATATTAACTAAAAAATAATAAGGTACAAAACACTATGATGGCTATGAGTTAAGAAAGGAGGAGTATGAATACATTTTTGTATTTGCTTATGTTATATAAATATTAAAATAAGTAATTGGAGTTATATTGGTGGAAGAGGCCTATAAGAATTCAGTATAGAAGTGTTGTTGTTAGGTGCCATTGAGTCAGTACTGACTCATAGCGACTTTACGCACAGAATGAAATACTGCCTGGTCCTGGGTCAACCTCAAAATCTCTGCTGTGTTTGAGCCCATTGATGTTGCCACTGTGCCAATCTAACTTATTGGGGACCTTCCTCTTCTTCTCTGACCCTCCACTCAACCAAACATGATATCTTTCTCCACTGACTGGTCCTTCCTGACAATATGACCAAAATATGAAAGACAAAGTTTGGCCATCATGGCTTCCAAGGAGCACTCTAGCTACACTCTTTTCAACACAGATCTATTTGTTCTTTTGGCAGCCCATGGCCTTTTCAATATTCTCCTCCAACACCATAACTCAATCGCATCATTTCTTGTACAATCTTCCTTATTCACTATCCAACACGCATATGAGGTTATTGAAACTACCATGGCTTGGGTCAGGTGCACCTTAGTCCTCAAACTGACATCTTTGCTCTTGAACACTGTAAAGAGTCTTGTGCAGCAAATTTTCCCAAGGCAATACATTGTTTGCTTTTTGGCCACTTTTATTATTAAATTTATATTTACATAATTATCCATTTTCAACTGAAAAAAATTATTACCAAATCAAATGCATACATTTTAGAGTCCTTTTTATTTTTATTGGTATGAATTGGATTGTATAGATAAATTTAGGGAACCATTGCTCTCTTTACATTAAGTAGTCTTCCTGTACATGAGCAAGGTATTCTTTTTCCATTCTCTTAATTCTTCCTATTCTTTCATACTTAAGTTTTCAAAATTTTATTGCATGAATTTTAAACACTTATCAAGTGTATTCCTAAATATTTTATTACTTTTTGTTTTCATTATAAGTTGTACTTTTTTCCATTTAGTTTTCTAAAGAATTATTGTTTGCATATAGAAAGACCATTGATTTTGTCCAAGTTTATATTCAGCCATACTTCCAAACTCTATTACTGTTTATATATTTTTATTTCAATTGATCCTTGTGATTTCCTTCTCTTCCTCAGTTTCATCAGTTTGTTCCTCTGGTGGATTGCAGCAGCAGGGCCTGTTGGGGATAGGCTGTTCCTGTTACTCCAGTGGGAAGAACACAAGGCAGAGCTGGGCACACGACACTCCCTTCTTATACATCTTCTCACATCACTCCCACTGTCAGCCTTCCAGCTGCCAATGTTGTCACAGCTCATTCCTCCAGCCTCTGCCAGCAGCTCAACCAACAGCTGTGGGAGGATGACTAGAAATGGGCCCCTATAATGTTTTATTATGATATTTGCACAACTTCCACAACATTGTGTGGTACAGCACATTAAGTAGTACATACTTGTATATTAAAACAAGTCACATA
>NW_006408675.1:2675325-2679163 GCF_000296735.1 Chrysochloris asiatica | reverse complement strand
TACAATGCACCATTTGAGAGATTTTTATGTGGCTATTTAATAAAGTTTTAAAAACCTTAGAGGCTAAATAGGAACAAGTTTATGCTATAATAAGAAATATTCAAAATGGCATGCATATAAACACTCAACAAATAAGAGTTCTTGCTTAAATGGTAAGATTATGATATTTGTTTCCCTCCCCCTACTCCTCAGAAACCCTATACAGGGTTGTTATGAGTTGGAATCAACTCAACAACACTTAACAATAACGATACCCCCTTCATGGGAAAAAAATAATTGGTCATTAAATTTTCCAACCTGAAATGTTCAAACGATCAATTTCATTTCAGTAAAGACATGACAGAGAACTTAAATTTGCATGTTGTTGGATCACTTTTGAATTGTTTTAAAGCACAATCTATCCTGGCCATTGTTGCTGAACACCCCAACAGCCATCCTAACCCCCCACCTCTACTGATATACACATTATTTTCTTACTTCTGGACTTTGGATCCATGTAAGAAAATGTGGGCGTCAGTTCACTCTTCTATCAAACTGGGGTCCTCAAGGGGCCGCAAAGAGGTTTTGTGGAGTCAATCAATTGAGGATAGGAAAGAAATAGAGGATCTTTCATCCCTAGGAAGTATCTCTTAATATCACTTCTACAGACAAATGAAAACTAGTATTTGCCCCCAGATTTAAGCATCTGTTTGATACATTGTCAATTATGTACTACATTTCCTTGACTCTACCTAAGTAAGAATATATACTAGGTGGCTCTTCTATGATGTGGTGGCTATGTGCCATGGAGTCGGTTCTGACTCATAGTGACCCTGTACAGGGTGTCCGAAGCTGTAAATCTTTACAGGAGCAGAACACCTCATCTTTCTCCCACGGAAAAGCTGGTAGTTTCGAACTGCTGACCTTGTGATTTGCAGCCCAATTTGTAACCACTGCGCTACCAAGTCTACTGCTATAAGATCAATTTTTAAATTAACTAAAATAAATAACTTTGTGAAGTTTAATTAAATGCTTACCTTGTGACTGGTTCTGTAATAAGTGTTTCCAAACCAAAAAACCAAATCAACTGCTCTCAAGTACATTCTGACAAGTGTTCAGCATGTATTGACTCATTGAATACACATAACAGCTGTATTCTATTATCCCCATTTTACTGATGGGAAAACTGAAGTACTAAGAGGTTAAGCAATTTACCCAAGGTTACTCAACTAATAGTGATGAAGCCATAGGTAGAATCCAGGCAGTCTGTCTTCATTGCCAGACTTAACCACTGTTTCATAAACGCTTTTGATAAACTAGTTATTATAACTCAGTTCATTCCAGTGATCATGTATTGGGCTTCTCTAAGTCTTTAATCATGGATCAGTGAAGAACTATAAATCTCTTGAGTCTTTCTCCCTGCAAGAGTTATGTTTTTTCTCTTTTTGTCTTTGTCTATGGTTCAAGTTCACCAGCTGCTCCTTGGGAACCCGATACAGGGTTGCTATGGGTCAGAATCGACTCGACGGCACTTCAAACAACAACAACCTACTTAGTGAAAAGTATTTTCTGCAAGCAAATAATTGAGACTGAAATGCATGTAGGAGTCAGGTGACGAGTTAGATCAGTAGCTTCAAATATACATTATATGAAGCTTTAGGGTTCCACACTGTTTCTAGACGAGTTTTTATCTGGTCAAAGACATTTCAAAGCGTGAGATTCTGGCATCCTGGTACTTCCTCATACACACATGCTCACCTTTAATGAAATCCAGTCAGTTTTCTCCTCTCTGTTACATAATTGAAGTTTAAACTAAGGTTCTGATTGAAGAAAAATTTTCAATATTGGTTGCTTTTTTGTTTTTTAACAGTTAGGCTTTTAAAAAAAAAAAGTTTATATTGTGAATTGAGTGTAAGTTTACAGGGCAGATTAAGTTTTGTATTCAGTAAATCATCAGTTTTACAGTCAACAGATCATATATTTTGTTTCATTACAATGATGTACTATCAGTTAACAGTATTTCTCTCTAGTCACTTTAGCTCTTTTTTTAAAAAAAAACACTCAGGCATATATAATGTATATTTTTTAAGTTTTTATTGTGAATGAGCAGAAGTTACAGGGTAGATCATCAGTTTTATATTCAACAAATCATGCACCTTGTTTCATCACAATGATTACAATCCCTCCATGTACCATCAGTTAACAGTATTTCTTTCTATTCCTTTTAGCATTAAAAAAAAAAAAAGAAAGAAAGAAAAAAGAAACACACTCAGGCATACATAATAATTTACACCACCAAAGGGCACAATCTGAAAATCTGCCTCCTGGCCTCCAGCTTTCAGCCCCTTTATTCACATGAATCTAGAGTCCTCAGCTGCTTCCTCTCTCCATGTGCCCATGTCTGCCTCCATTTCTGGTGTTGCTACTTCTCTAGATAAGGTACCACATTCCACTTGTGCTCTTCTCCCTTGATGGTCCTGGTGTCCTCTGTTTCTGGACTGTAAGATTAACTACACTGTTAACAGATTAACTCCTCTGTTTCTGGACTGTAAAATTAACAAGTTTTTTGTTACAAAAATTCTACCTTTACAATCGTGACAGTTGCAATTAGTCATGATAACAATTATTCACTATTGAATCATAAGAATATTATCCCCATCTCTTTTTTTCCAGACCCATTTAGACAAGATGAAAACTATTCAGTGGGGACTGTAGCTTCCTTCACACACTCTTAAGCTTACTCCCTCTTGAAACCCTGTAAGCCAGCCACTTCATGCCTTTATTGCACCCTCATTTTAGGTAGCCAGTATCTAAGTTGCCCTTCCCCATCTACCCTGTGTACAGAGGGCATAGCATTGATACTTGATGTGAAGACTCCTTCCTTCTCTGTTGGTATTTTGAGCTACTACATCCATGAGTATAGGTCAAGTTCATCAAATTGTAACAATTTACCCTCATTTCCTTTATCAAAAATTTGTTGTTGTTGTTGTTGTTGTTGATCTTCCTCCAGTCAAATTCTGATCATCAAGCCATCAAGGTTAGGTCAAATGGGTACTATCTGTAAGTTTGGGTGATCTTGTGTGTTTCCCCTCACTTCATATTAGGTGCATGCTTCTCTCTCAGCTCTAGCCCTCTGTACTTGCCCATGGACTCAGGTGTCCCCATGTCTTGCCACACTTTGGACCAACCAGCTCTTCCTCTTCTCTCCAGGTGAATAGGAGTCCATGGAATATGGTCAAACTCAGCCTATTTTTTCATTCCTGCCTTTCCCCATCTTACACTCACCAGTAGACAAATGTGGTTGACAGGAAGCTTACATGCCTACTCATGTGTTCCCTTTGAGTTTCAGTCTTAGAGGGGGATATGTCCTGAAATAACTTGATGGCTTGCTTTGATGGCATCCCAGAAGAGAACCTGCTTATACTTGTCATAGCCAATCATATTGCCATTTTTGTTTTGTTTTTTGTTTTTTCTGATGATCTTAGATGTATCTTCTGTCACTCTAGTTGTTCCAGGCTGGTCAGCTTGTCCTTTTGAGTAGGAATATCTCACCTCAGCAGGTTCTGGATGGGACTCAGGATTCTACTTAAGGTCTTATATACTGTAGGCAAAATAAGCCAATATTCATAAGAGAGTCAAGCAGCCTAGTATTATTTCCCCTTTTTAGACTATGCCTCGATCCCTGTATAACATAGCCCAGTTGTTCCAAGGTTGAGCATGCATCAGTATTTACCTCTGTCCCATTTAACCCATGCAAACCTGTCTCAGTGTTCCCCTATCTACCTTGTTATTCAACATTTTCCTTCTTGTGCATTGCCCTCCACAACATCCAAACTATGATGTGTCTGCCCCCTACACT
>NW_006408675.1:2663469-2664793 GCF_000296735.1 Chrysochloris asiatica | reverse complement strand
TTCCATGTCCTCTTCTGAAACTGACTTGAACCTTTGGAAATTCTCTCTCAATGTATGTTTAAAGCCATTTTTGTATTATCTTTAGTAAAGCATTATTCACATGGGATATCAGTTATATTGCCTGATGATTTCTGCATTCAGTTGGGTAACTTCTCTATGGAATGGGCACAAATATGGGTCTTTTCCAATCAGTTGGTCAGATAGTTGTCTTCCAAATTTCTTGACATAGATAAGTGAGTACCTCCAGTGCCTCATCAGTTTTTGAAATATTTCAATTGGTATTCCATCATCCCTGGTGCCTTGTTCTTTGCCAATTTCTTCAATGCACCTTGAACTTCTTCCTTCAGAATCATTGTCTCTTGATATTATGCTATCTCTTTAAATGGTTGAACATCAGCCATTTCTTTATGTACAGTGACTCTGTGAGTTCCTTCCATCAACTTTGATGCTTTCTGCATTATTCAATAATTTACTCAGAGAATCCTTCAATAATGAAAGCCGAGGCTTGAATATTTTCTTCAGTTCCCTCACCTTGAGAAATGCTGAGTGTGTTCTTCCTTTTTGGTTTTCTAACTCCAGGTCTTTGCACATTTCATAATAATATTTGGCTTTGTCTTCTTGAGCTGACCTTTGAAATTTTCTGTTCAGCTCTTGTACCTCCTCACTTCTTCCATTTGCTTTAGTATCCTTACACTGGGGAGCAAGTTTCTGTGTGTCTTCTGGCATCCATTTTGGTCTTTTCCTCCTTTTTTGTCTTCTGTTGTTTTCTTCCTGTATGATGTTCTTGATGTCATCCCACAACTCTTCTGGTCTTTGGTCTTTAGTGTCTAATGCATCAAATCTGCTCTTCAGATGATCTCTAAATTCAGGTGGGATATATTAAAGGCCATTTTGACTTTTGTGGACTTGTTTTCATTTTCTTCAGCTTCAGCCTGAACTTGTATATGAGCAATTAATGGTCTGTTCCACAGTCTGCCCCTGGTTTTGTTTTGGTTATTATGGAGCTTATCCACTATATCTTTCTACATATGTAGTCAATTTGATTTCTGTGCATTCCATTTGGTAAGGCTCATATGTATAGTCATGTTTTATGTTGTTTTAAAAAGTATAATGCGGAGAGGGGTGGCTTAATGGCAGATTAGAAAGAAGTGTGGTGCATATCACTGCCAGCTATAACACAAAATATGGAATGAAACAGGTTGAGGAGGTGGTTGCAGAGCTCTGAACTACATTTAAAGGTATATTTAGACATTTCAAAGGCTTACAGCCAATGGAATTTGTAGCAGAAGCAAGAAACTTTGTGTTTTCTGATCTGCCAGTCCCA
>NW_006408675.1:2660320-2661304 GCF_000296735.1 Chrysochloris asiatica | reverse complement strand
TTCTTAATGACTATTTGCTTTCTTTCTGCAATGTTCTTGATATCATCCTATAGCATTTCTGGTATTTGGTCTTTATTGTCTAATCCATCATATCTGTTCTTCAAATGATCTCTACATTCAGGTGGGATATGTTCAAGGTAATATTTTGTCTCTAATTGTTGCTATTAGGTGCCACTGAGTCAGTACCAACTCATAGTAACCCTATGTACAACAGAACAAAATATGGCCTTGTCCTGGGTCAACCTGACAATCATTGTTACAACTCAGCCCATTTCTTCCACCACTGTGCCTATCCATCTTGTTGGAGATATTCTTTTTCTCCATCCCTCCATTTTACCAAATATGATATCCTTCTCCAGGAACTGGTCTCTCCTGACAACATATCCAAAATGTGAGAGACGAAGTCTGGCCATCCTGGCCTCCAGGGAGCACTCTGGCTGTATTTCTTCCACACAAATCTGTTTGTTCTTTTAGCCATCCATGGTACTTCCAATATTCTCCTCCAACACCATAACTCAAATTCATCAATTCTTCTACAGTCTTTTTTATTCACTGTCCAATTTTCACATGCATATCAGGTTATTGAAAATACCATGACTTTGCTCAAGCACACCATAGTCCTCAAACTGATATCTTTGCACTTCAACACTTTAAAAAGATATTGTGCATCATATTTTCCTAATGCAATAGGTCCTATGATCTCTTGACTGTTGTTTCAATGAGTGTTGATGGTTGATCCAATAAAAATGAAGTTTATGACAACTTAATTATTTTCTTCATTGATATGGATGTTCTATATTGGTCCAGTGGTGAGGATTTTTGTTTTCTTTACATTGAAATTAACCAATACTAAAGGCTGTGGTCTTTGATCTTCATCAGTAAGTATTTTAAGTCCTCTTTCCTTTCAGCAAGCAAGGTTGTATCATCTGCATATCATAAGTTGTTAATGAGTCTTCCTCTAATCCTGGTGCCATGTTTTTGTTC
>NW_006408675.1:2654231-2658920 GCF_000296735.1 Chrysochloris asiatica | reverse complement strand
AAATATTCTAATGTTGTCCGTGTATTCTTCTTCTTAGTCTGTCTTCATCTAGAAGCTCAGCTGAAACCTGTCTGTATGGGTGACCCTGATGATATTTAAAATACCTTCAATATAGTTTCCAGAATTACATCAATATGTAAGCCACTACAGTATGACAAACTGACAGATGAGTGGTAGTTGTAGTTAGTAGTTTAGTACTTATTATCCTACATAAACCCCACACCAGTCCTCAACTATTTATGCAAATAAGTCTTATTTCTTTTTCAGAAAACATCCACAAAGCTATAAGCATCCTCATGGGAAGCTATGATGGCATTATCCAAAGAGGATTTAGAAATACTTTTGGAATTGTCATCAGTGTCTGATGGTGAAGCCCTTTACAATCACAGTTACTTAAGGCCACTGTACCTCAGTTTCCTCATATGAAAATAGTGATAATAAAAATAGTGGTCTCTTATGTGAGTTGTTGAGGGTTGTTGTGGAGTAAATGTGAAAATGTACAATTAGTATTTATCACAGTGCATGGCACCTAGTAAGGAATCAGCAAATGATAAATTTTTATTAGTAATATACAGATAATCCCTGACTTACAACAGATTCAAGTTACCAAGAAATGGACATACAGCCTTCCGTTTTTGTGTGTGTGTGTACATCTAATAGTTAGTAATATGTACTATATACAGTGTTGCAACATATAATTTGCTGATGTTTTCATTTTCCTGCCAACCCTCAAAGACAAATATTTTATTTTTAAAGATACTAATAATAAAAGATAATAAATAAACAAAAAAATTTTTAAAAAGGAAAAGAGGTATTCTAATTATGTCATAACTGACTATAATGATGGAGTTGTCAAAACAGAATCTCATGGTAAATCAGGGATTACCAGTAGTATAATTGTGATTATTATGGATTCTGAAGGGTAAGTGTTATTTTTTTAGTGCTTCAAAAGACTTCTGAAAACAAGTCTTACAAATCAGATGGATGATACAATTGAGAAATACAGTTTTGTTTTGTTTTTTGATGGATGTTTCAGAAACAGAATTTATTCCAAATCCATACATGCTTCTGGGGAGAAATAAGGGAAAGGATAAAAGAGTGGACAGGAGAGTGCTTTAGTAAGTTTAGTAGAATAACAGGTTGTTTTCCAGTAATTAGATTTCACTTTGGGTTCATAAAAATTGGGTAAGAAATTGTAGCTATATTCTAATGCTGGAGCATTTCCTCAGCACTGCTAGACTAATTTTGACTCAGTTTCTTTTTCACTTAATAAAAGAGAGGGTCCATTTATGACCAATGGGATTACCTCTTATTATGTAGCCCTTATTGCAAATATGTGATTGAGTTTATTGTAGAGAAAGCAAAAGTAGGTTCTGGAAAGGAAAAAAGATACAAAGTGCCTCAACAGCCCTGCCATTGATCTCTCTGGTTCTTTTGCATCAAGAAGTGTATCTTGCAAGCCATTTCCATGTTGTAGATCCTACGGCAGGTTTCATGACTTTCTCTATGTCGTTTGTGGCAAGGCTTCTCATAGCACCGCCTACCCTTAATCTTGTCAATGAGCCCATCCATAGTGAGAATTCTGTTTAGGGTTCTGTATGCACCTTTCACATTCCTTTTTTTTTTTTTTTTTTTTTTATGTTTTATTGTGAATTGTGTGATAGTTTACATTGGAGAACATTAGTTTTACATTCATCCTATCGTATATTCTTTCACTGCTATGGTTACAAACTCCTCCATGCATCATAAACCAACCAAAGGGTATATGCTACAAGCCTGACCCTGGTTGTTAGCACACAGCCCCTCTCACTCTCTGTGTCTAAAGTCCCCAATTGCTCCATCTCTCCACGTCATTGTCTCTGCCTCCATCTCAGGCATCACTGCTTCTCTGGGTAGGGTCTTGCTCTCCACTCTTTTCCTTTGATAGTCCCAGGGACCTCCGCTCCTAGGCTGAAAAGTTAATCACTCCCCTCCTTGTTACAAAACGTCTACCTTTACATTTCCAATCCTCACAAGCAGTACATTCCCTTCTTGTACCAACACAGTCCTGGCAATGAACTTCACATGTTTTTCCATGACCTTGGATTTAAAAATCTTCACTCTGCTGTATCTTTCAAGTCAAGCCTGCCTTCTAGTTCCCTATCCCAGTTTAAACAACTCAGGATGCACCCAGTGTTCCCAAGAGTGGAAAGCATCCCGTGGGTAATACGGTTTTATATCAGCAGCAAGAGGGGATTACAAAACAAAAAATATATATGTGGAGATGGAGTTCTGGTAGCGTAGGGGTTATGAATCAGGCTGCTAACTTCAAGGTCGGCAGTTCGAAACTACCAGCTGTTCTGTGGGAGAAAGATGAGGCTTTCTGCTCCCATAATATATATATATATATATATCATGAATTGAGTGAATGTTTATTGACAAGATCATCAGTCCTACATCCAATTTCAATCCCCTCCATGCAACAACAGCTGCCCCCATCCTTCTGTGGTTATGCATATACAATTATCATCTTTCAAATTCTTATATATTTGTGGGATATATATATGCTGTTTTTGTTATGTGCCATGGAGTGGGTGATGACTCATAGTGAAGGGTTTCTGAGGCTGTAAATCTTTACGGGAGCAGAAAGCTTCATCTTTCTACCATGGAACAGCTGGTAGTTTCGAACTGCTCTCATACCCTTCTTCTCATATCCATTCAATCTGTGTCTATGTCCATGTATCTACACAGAAAACACTGCTGTTCCAAGAATGTGCATATATCACTATTACTGCTATTCCCTTTATACCTTGTATGCTTACATGTGTCTTCATCTATCTTCATCTTTTCTCTGTAACATTGCTCTCTCCCATTTTATATATTGTATATTGCCCTCCCAATCACCTGAGTTAGCAAGAAACCTATTGTATTTTTGTAGTCTGTAAATTGAATTATTTAAAAAGAGTCTTTATGAAAGTGAGGTAGAACTGGAGGCACTCACTCATCTGTGCCAAGAAATTTGGAAAACAACTATCTGGCTAACTGATTGGAAGAGATCCATATCTGTGCCCATTCCAAAGAGAGGTGACCCAACGGAATGCAAAAATCATAGAACAATATCTTTCATATCCCATGCAAGTAAAGTTATACTAAAGGTAATCCAGAAACGGCTGCAAGTATACATTGACAGAGAATTTCCAGAGGTTTAAGCCAGTTTCAGAAGAGGGTGTGGAATGAAGGATATCATTGCTGGTGTTCGATGGATCTTGGCTGTAAACAGAGAATATCAGAAAGATGTTTACCTGTGCTTTATTGATTACACAAAGGCTTTTGATTGTGTGGATCATAACAAGCTCTGGACAGCATTGCAAAATATGAGTATTCCAAAACACTTAGTTGTGCTCATGAGGAATCTGTACACAGACCAAGAGCAGTTGTTTAAAAAGAACATGGGAACACTGAATGGTTTGAAATTAAGAAAGGTGTATGACAGGGTTGTATTCTTTCACCATATTTATTCAACTTGTATGCTGAGAAAATAATCTGAGAAGCTGGGTTATATGAATTGGAGGAAGACTCATTAACAGCATCAGATGTGCACAGGATACAACCTTGCTTGCTGAAAGTGAAGAGGACTTAAAATACTTACTGATGAAGATCAAAGACCAGAGCCCTCAGTATGGATTGCATCACAATGTAGAAAAAACAAAAATCCTCACCACTGGACCAATAAACAGCATTCTTATCAATGGAGAAAAGATTGAAGTTATCAAGGACTTCGTTCTTCTTAGATCAACTACCAACACTCATGGAAGCAGCAGTCAAGAGATCAAACGACATATTGCGTTAGACAAATCTGTTGCGCAAGAACTTTTTTAAGTGTTGAAGAGCAAAGATGTCAGCTTGAGGACTAAGGTGCGCCTGACCCAAGCCATGGTATTTTCAATAACCTCATATGCATGCAAAAGCTGGACAGTGAATAAGGAAGACAGTAGAAGAATTGATGCTTTGAATTATGGTGTTGGAGAAGAATATTGAAAGTGCCATGGGCTGCCAAAAGGACCAATAGATCTGTGTTGGAAGAAATGCAGCCAGAGTGTTCCATGGAGGCCAGGATGGCCAAACTTCGTCTCTCATACTTCAGACATATTGTCAGGAGGCACTGTCAATGGAGAAGGATATCATGTTTGGTAAGGTGGAGGGTCAGAGAAAAAGAGTAAGACCTCCAGCAAGATGGATTGGCAAAGTGGCAAAATTAATGGGCTCAAGCATGGCAACAATTGTGAGGTTGGCCCAGGACTGGGCAGTGTTTTGCTCTGTTGTGCATAGCATCGCTATGAGTCAGTACCAACTCGATGGCACCTAACAACAATAATGGCAGCACAAATAGAACAACCACTAGTTTCCTAATGTGGCTATTTTGGAAGAAAAATAATATGCTTATTGCAATGGAAGCTTTCTGAATGTTTGTTTTGTTCCATCAGTCACTGCTTTTAAGGTCCTTCCTGGTTCAAGTTAATGGAAGTTGACAAACACAAAGATATGCTGTTGTTGTTGTTGTTGTTGTTGTTGTTGTTGTTAGGTGCTATTGAGTCAGAACCGATTCATAGTGACCCCATGCACAGCAGAATGAAACAATGTCCGATCCTGAGTCAACCTCACTACCGCTGCCTTACTTGAGTCCATCAATGCTGCCACTTGGCCAATCCA
>NW_006408675.1:2647404-2653536 GCF_000296735.1 Chrysochloris asiatica | reverse complement strand
GCTACATTACACTTTTTTAAATGAGGAATTAAAAATGTTATTGTGGCAGAGAACAAGGACAGGTTTTCTTTTTCTATTCTTTAACTTGTCAAGTGACATGAATTTCAACTCTTTAAATCTACTTTAATTCTAGAATATTTATGGAGTGTCTGTTTTGTATTGAGTTCTGTCCATATAAATATAGCTCACTTTGTCAAGAAGCTTCCAATCTAATCAGAGGGACAAGATTTTAAGCCCACATGTAACAGACAAATCATGATACCAGACAGCTTTTGGTTCTGTACCAAAATCTCAGAGATGGTTAAGTGTTTGGGGGAATCAGTGAGACTGCTCTAGGGAAATACATGGAGAGAGTGGTATTTGAGAAGATTTAAATCAGTTTTCCATTTGCAATGGGGAGAAAGTTATCCATTCATTCAACACCTACTTACAGAGTGCCCATTGTCTGCCAAAAGATGTTGATATAAAAATGAAAACATATATTCCCTAACCTAAAAAAAAAAAAAAGAAACAATTAAAGAATCTAATGATAAAGAGAAATGTACACAAAACTAACTATATTGTTGTTGTTGTTAAGTGCTGTCAAGTCGATTCCAATCCATAGCGACCCTGTACAGGGTTTCCAAGGCTGTAAATAGTTACAGAAGCAGAAAGCCTCATCTTTCTCCTTCAGAACAGCTGGTAGTTTCAAACTTTTGACCTTAAGGTTCACAGCCCGATTCCTAACCACTATGCTACCAGAGCTCCTTAAAAGTAGCTATAGTGGAGAATAAAATGTGAATTTTTTTCATAGAGTAGAACAAAATGAGTATGAAAAACAGAAACAAGTCTATATTTATATGTCGTAGATAGAGATCAGGAAAGACAGTTAATAAGAGAATGTTTTTTTGACTGCTAAGAATTTTTTGACTGCTTTTTCCAGTGGGAATATATTATTTTATTCTGTTGGCGATTTTCATAAGGTAATGTAGAAAATACCTTGGAGCTGAACAAAAAGACAATATTCTAACCAGAGGGAATTGGAAAGTCCTCATAGAGATGGCTTCTGAGTTTTGTTCTGAAGGATGGCTGGCACTTATTGAATAAATCCTGTGTTCAAGACTCTATGCTAAATGACCTATAAACATCTTATATAAGTCTCAAAGCAATCTCATTAAGTTATCTTTATCCTTATTTGTAGTGATCAAGAAACTGAGTTCACACAATAAGTGACAAAACTACGCCCAGGTTAAATCCAGGTTTTCTAGGGCCACCATCTGTGCATGTAATCTTGGTTACACGGTTTCAAATGAAAATGGAGGGCAAGATTCCTCAGCTGTACAATATAGAATTAAGTAAACAGTAGAATGTTTAATAGCAAGAATGTTTTCTTATGTAGAGTAGTTGTTACTGTTATTGTTGTTGGGTGTACTGAAGTTGGCCCCAACGTGCAACAACTTTATGCATAACAGATCAGGGCTATGCACATCAGATTGTATCATGGATTGATTTATGTCAAATTGGCTAGGCCAGGATTCTCAGTGGGTTAATAGCTAAGGTGTAATCATGTTCATCATGAGATCTAATATAATACAATCAATCCATGATACAATCTGATGTCCTTAGCCCTGATCTGATATAATTATCCAGTGTGTTGCAAATCCTCACTTCTATAATATTAGTGAGGTCAAAATGCAATCTACTGGATTCAATTGTATCTTGAGCCAATCTCTTTTGAGACATAATAGAAGAGAGAAGTAAGCAGAGGGAGAGGGACCTAGAACCATCAAGAGAGAAGACCCAGGGATACAGTACATCTTTTGGGCCTAGAGGTTCATGCACTTGGAAGTTCCCAGCTACAAAGGAAGATTAATGCCAAGGCTCATTGAGATCTCCAGGGAATGTTGAAGGAGACAAGGACCTTTCCCCGAAGTTGGCACTATGAATTTGGACTTCTAGCATTCAAAACTATGAAAAACTGAAATGATATTTGTTAAAGCCATACACTTGTGGTATTTCTGTTATACCAGCACGAGGTGACTAAAACAGGAGTCTTCCTCATTTTTGCTGACTTTTCACTTTAATAAGCACACTGCCTTTCTCAAGGGACTGAACCTTCCTGATATCAACGGATATCATGTTCAAAGTATGAGAAAAAAATCCTCAACATCCTTAAGGAACATTCTAGCTGTACTTCTTCCAAGATTTGTTTGGTTTTCTGCTAGGCCATGGTACTTTCACTATTCTTCTCTAACACAGGAATCAAAATGCATTGATTCTTCTATGGTCTTCTTATTCATTATACAAATTTCACATGCATATGAATTAACTGAAGGAAAAAAACATGACACCAACCTTCTTTCCAATAGCAGCCTCTGCTTCAATCTGGGTTTGATAATTCATTGCAACATCCACATAGAATTCATAACAATACTCACAATTATGGAGTTTATTAGGGAAATGAACAGGATACAGTTCAGAATCAGAAATAACTCAGGATGCAACCGTTCTCCAGTCAGGAAAACCTCTTGTGTGCAGACATGCCTCACTCTTGTCTTTGGATTCTCAGGACTTCTTGGGTCAGGTGAATCTTAGTCCTCAAACTGATATCTCCATTCTTTCACACTTAAAAGAGTCTTGTGCAGCAGATTTGCCTAATGCAATGCATCATTTGACTCCTTGACTGCTAATTCAATGAGTGTTGGTTTTGGATCCAAGCAAAATGAAAACTTGAATCTTTTCTCCATTTGTCATGATGTTATTTACTTTTTCAGTTGTGAGGATTTTCATTAAATTGAGATGCAATACACACTGTGGTTTTTGATACTCATCAGTAAGTATTTAAGGTCTCTTTGCTTCCAGCAAGCTCAGTTGTATCATCTATGTATTGCAGGCATATTATGAGACTTTCTCCAATCCTAATGTCAAAGTTTTCTTCATATATCAAGCTTCTTGGATTATTTGTTCATTTTACAGATTAAATAAGTATGGTGCAGCACTAGCACACATGTTTCCTGATTTTAAACCATTTAATAACCCCTTGTTCTGTTTGAATGGCTGCTCTTGGTCTATCATATAGATTCCTCATGAGTAAAATCAAGTGTTCTGCAATAACCATTCTTTGTGATATTATCCATAGTTCATCATAATCCACACAAATTTATATAGTCACTAGAGCAGAGTTAAACATCTTTCTTGTATTCTCTGCTCACAGTCAAGATCCATCTGACATTAGATAGTATATTCCTCATTCCATATCTTCTTCTGAATCTGGATGAATTTCTGACAGCTTTATGTCAATGTACTGTTGCAAACCATTTTGAATTATCTTCAACAAAATTTTACTTGCATGTGATATTAATGTTATTGTTTGATTTCCACATTCATTCATATCAGCTATCTATGGATGAGAACAAATATGCATCTTTCAATCAGTTGGTCATGTAACTGTCCTCCAGATTTCTTGGCAAACATTGAGTTGGAGCCTCTAGTCCTACATCAGCTTGTTCAAGGATTTCCATTTTATTTCATCAATACCTGAAAAGCTTTGTTTTTCACCAATGCCTTCAGTGCACCTTGGACTTCTTCCTTCAATACCATCAATTATTGATCATATGCTCCTCTTGAAATGGTTGGACAGCAATCATTTCTTTTTGACAGAGTGACTCTGTGTATACCTTCCATCTTTGTTTAATACCTTCTGCATAATTTCAGTATTTCTTTTCTATAGAATTCTTCAGTATTGTCAGTAGAAGCTTGAATTTTTTCTTCAGTTCTTTCAGCTTGAGAAATGCTGAGCAGGTTCTTCCTTTTGGTTTTCTAACTCCAGGTATTTACACATTTCATTATAATGTTTGCCCTTGTTTTCTCAAACTGCCCTTTGAAATTTTCTGTTCAACTCATTTTCTTCCTCATTTCATCCATTTGCTTTAGCATCTCTACACATTCTGACATCTATTTTGCTGGGGGTTTTTTTCTTTCTTTCTTTCCTATCTTTTTTAAATAATTTTTTAAAAGTTTTTATTGTGAATTGAGTGAAAATTTACAGGGCAGATCATCAGTTTTACATTCAACCAATCATAAACTTTGTTTCATGACTCTGATTAAATCCCCTCCATCTACCATCAGTTAACAGTATTTCCCTCTATTCATTTTAGATCTTTTTTTTTTTTTTTTTTAATTTAAACACTCAAGCATATATAATAATTTACACCACCAAAGGGCACATTCTGCAAGTCTGCCTCCTACCTTCCAGCTCTTCATTCCTCTTTTCCCCATCAATCTAGAGTCTTCAGCTGCTCCCTCTTCCCATGTTCCCATCTCTGCCTTCATCTCTGGTGTCTCTGCTACTCTGGATAAGATCCTGCATTCCACTTGTGCTTTTCTCCCTTGAAGATCCTGAAGTCCTGTTTCTGGACTGTAAGATTAACTATTCCCCAATTTCTGTTACAAAACTTCTACCTTTACAGTTGTGATAGTCTCAATTAGTCATGATAACAATTACTCACTATTGAATCATAAGAATCTTATCCCCATCTCTTTTTACCAGACCCATCTAGACAAGATAAAAACTATTTATGGGAACTCTATCTTCCCCACACACTCTTAAACTAAACTCCCTCTTGAAACCTTGCAAGCCAGTCACTTCGTGTCTTTACTGCCCCCTCATTTTAGGTAGCCAATGTCTAAGTTGCCCATCCCTGTTGACCCCGTATACAAAAGGGATAGCATTGATAGTTAATGTGAAGACTCCTCCTCTTTCTGTTGGTATTTTGACATATTACATCCATGAGTATAGGTCAAGTTCATCAAATTGTAGCAATTTAGACTCGTTTCCTTTAGCAAAAATTGTTTTCTTTTTTAACTTCCTCTAGTTGATTTCTGATTATCAAGCCATCGAGGCTAGGTCAAATGGGTACTATCTGCAAGTTTGGGTGTTCTTGTGCATCTATCAGCCTTCATATCAGTTGGATGCTTCACTCTCAGCTCTATACTCTGTGATTATGCTGTTGTCCATGGGCTCAGGTGTCTCCAGGTCTCACCACACTTTTGACTAATCAGCCTTTCCTCTTCTCTTTCTCACCTTCACATCAATGGAAATCTATGGAACATGGTTGAATTCAGCCCATTTCTTCATTGCTACCTTTCCGCTCTTCCACTCACCAGTAGACCAATGTGGTCCCTTTGAGTTTCAACATTACAGGGGGGTTTGTCCTGAAGGGACTTGATTGCTTGCCTTGATGGCTTCTGGGTGAACAACTTGCTTATTCTTGTAACAGCCAATCATTCTGCCATTTTTGTTTTGGGTTTTTCTTGATGATCTTTCTTTGAAGATTTATCTTCTGTCACAATGGTTGTTCCAGGCTTGTCTGCTTGTCCTTTCAAGTGAGAATGTCCTACCTTGGAAGGTCTGGGTAGGGCTCAGGATTCCATCTAAGGTCCTATACACTGCAACGACTCCACAAGAAGACTATTTCACTTGGCAAGATGTAGAATCCCTTTTAAGTATTCTAATCAGTCATAGGCTGAAAAAGGACTTATAAGTTTTCTGTAATCATGTGTCCTGACATTCCTTTCTATCCCACTCAAGTGTCTATTTTACAATAGTAGGCAAAGGAAACCAATATTCATAAGACACTCAAACATCTTAGTATTATTTCCCCCTCTTCAGACTATATGCCTTGATCCCTGTATCACAGAGCTCTGGTGTTCCAAGGTTGAATGTGCATTACTAATTATCTCTGTCCCATTTAGCCCATGCAATCCTGTCTCAGTGTTCCCTTATTTACTTTGTTCTTCCACTCCTACCCCTTCTTGTGTATTGCCCTTACCAATATCCGAACTAAGATGTGCCTACCCCCTAACCTGTCGCCTACCTCCAACTCTCCAAAAACTTCCCACCCCACCTCCACAGGTAGTCAATAAAGATTTTTTATTTCTCCTTTTTAGAATGGATGTCTTTTCTTAAGCTTTTACAAAAACGGTCTTATGCGATATTTGTCCATTTGTGACTGACTAATTTCACTCAACAGAATGACAAATTGAAGAGGAATGGTGTTGCATTCATTGTCAAAAAGAGCATATTATGAACAGTCATGACATACAAAGCTGTCAGTGATAGGATACAATCCATGTGACTTCAGGGAAGACCAG
>NW_006408675.1:2643658-2644899 GCF_000296735.1 Chrysochloris asiatica | reverse complement strand
GGTAGTTTGTGTGTACCCTGAATAAGAGCACTTAAATTTGTCCCTATTTTTTCATTGATGAGCTTTATAATTCTGGAATTTACATTTAGGTCTTTAATCCATGCTGAGTTGAGTTTTGTGTATGGTATGAGGTAATGGACTTGTTTCAATCATTTGCATATCATTTTCCAGTTCTGCCAGCACCATCTGTTGAAGACATTATGTCTTCCCCGCTCAATGTACTTTGGCCCTTTGTCAAAGATCAGTTGGCTGTATGTGGATGGGTTAATTTCTGGATTCTCAATTCTGTTTTATTGATCTACATATCTTTCATTGTACTAATACCAGGCTGTTTTGACCGCTATAGCCATGTAGTAAATTTTGAATTCAGGGAGTGAGAAGCCTCCAACTTTGTTCTTCTTTTAATCAGTGCTTTGCTTTTCCTGGGTCTCTTTCCTTTCTATATAAAGTGTGTAATTGATTATTCCATCTCTCTAAAGAATGTCATTGGAATCTGGATTGGGATTGCATTGTATATATAGACTGCCTTGAGCAGTATTGACATTTTCACAATGTTAAGTCTTCCTATCCAGGAGCATGGTATATTCTTCCAGTTTTGTAATTCTCTTTTGGTTTCTAGTAGTAATGTTTTGCAGTTTTCTTTTTATAGGTCCTTTGTTTCTCTGGTTACATTTATTCCTAAATATTTCATCCTTTTGGTGGTTATTGGAAATGGTGTTGCTTTCCCAATTTCCTTTTCAGAGTTGTCATTATTGTGTAGAGGAATCTAACTAATGTTTGTATGTTGATCTTGTACCCTGCCACATTGTTGAATCTTTCAATGAGTTCCAGTAGTTTTTTTGCTGAGTCTTTGGAGTTCTATGTATAAGATCATATCATCTGCAAATAGAGAAAGTTTTACATTTTTTTTGATAATTTGGATGTCTTTAATTTCCCTATCTTAGCTTATAGCTCTGGCTAAGAGTTTCAAAACAATATTGAATAGGAGTGGTGATAAAGGGCATCCTTGTCTGTTACCTGCTTGCAATGGAAGGTTTTCAGTTTCTCTCCACTGAGAGTTATACTAACTGTTGGTTTTGCATATATGCTCTAAATTATGTTGAGGAATTTCCCTTTAATTCTTACTTTGAGTGTTTTTATCAGGAATAGATATTGGATATTGTCAAATGCCTTTTCTGCATCAATCGATATGATCATGTGGTTCTTTTCCCTTTTTTCCTATATAGTGGATTACATTAATC
>NW_006408675.1:2641536-2642583 GCF_000296735.1 Chrysochloris asiatica | reverse complement strand
TTGATTTCTGATTTTATAACATTGAGGTCTGCAAAGATGCTTTTAGTATTTTGATGTTTGTAAATTTATGGAGTCTTGTTTTGTGACCTAACACATGCTCTATTCTGGAGAATTTTTCATGTGTACTAGAAAAGAATATGTATTGTGCTGTTGCTGGGTTAAATGTGCGGTACACATCTATGAGGTCCAGTTGCCTGATTGTGTTATTTAGTTCCTCTGTATCTTTGTTATGTTTCTTTCTGGTTGTTCTATTCATTTTCGAAAGTAGTGTATTAAAATCACCCACTATTATTATAGATTAGTCTATTTCTTTCTTCATATCTGTTGTTATTGTTGTTAAGTGCTGTCAAGTTGATTCTGACCTATAGTGACCCTGTACAAGATTTCCGAGGAGCAGCTGGTGAGCTTGAACCACCCACCTTGTAGTTCAAATGGCTTTGCAATCTGGCAGATTAACCCACAGTGCCATACCAGGACACCTTCATATCTGTTAGTGTCTGCTTTATATATTTTGGAGCTCTTGCATTGGGAGCATAGATGTTTATTATGGTTATGCCATCTTGTTCGATTATCTCTTTAATCATGAGATAATGTCCATCTTTATCTATTATGTTGGTTTTCTCTTTAAAGTTTATTTTATCAGGGATTAGTATTGCCACTCCTGCTCATTTTTTATTTCAGTTAGCTTAGTATATTTTGCTTCCTTCCTTTTACTTGTCTTTTTGTGTCTTTTGCAGACACCCTATTGAAGGGTCTTATTTTCTTATCCATTATGCCACTCTCTGTCTCTTAACTGGTGAATTTAATCCATTTACAATCAGTGTAATTATTGATAGTTATGAATTAATTGCTCCCATTATGTTTGTTTTTCTGTGGTGCTGCTGGTTTCTTTGTTCTGCATGTCTTCCTGTGATGAGCTCATGTTTTTTGTGTTCTTTATTGTCAGTTTCTTCATAGTTTTAATGTTTCCTTGTTCTTCTTGGATTTTCATTTTCTTGGTATGTTGTGAAGTATTAATTTTCTTTAAGATTACCTTATATGCCATTA
>NW_006408675.1:2638750-2641201 GCF_000296735.1 Chrysochloris asiatica | reverse complement strand
TGGCAATTTTTTTCTTTCAGGGTTTTGTATGTGTCTCCCCATTGCCTTCTTGCCTGCATGATTTCTGCTGAGACATCCGAGCATAATCTGATTTGCTTGCCTTTGTATGTAACACTTCTCTTTTACCTAGCTACTTTCAGGATTCTCTCCTTATCTTTGATTTTGCAAAATGTGATTATTATATATCTCGGTGATTTTCTTTTGGGGTCTATCCTTCTTGGGGTATGTTGAGCTTCTTAAATGCATATCTTGTCACTTTTCAGGATGTCAGGGAAATGGTCATCCAGAAGCTCTTCAACTATATCTTCTGTGGACTTGTATAATACTTCTTGTTCTGGAATGCTGATATTTCATATATTATTCCTCTTCATTTTGTCCAACATGAATCTTAGGCTTTATTCAGATTTTTTTAATCCTTTTTTCTGCTTGATCTTCTATCTTACTAGTATTGAGAGATTTGTCTTCCAGCTCACTAGTTCTGGCTTCCATATCTTCAATTCTGCTGCTCTGTCCTTTCAATGTATTGTCCATTTCTGATATTCTATTATTAATCATTTGGACCTCTTTTTGTAGGGTTTGAACTGTTTCCAATGCTCTATCTATCTTATGTGATTGTTCCTGTAGCACTGTCCTGACTTCTTTCTTATTTTTCTCAACTCCACTGTAAAGTGTTTTGATAGATTTCATGATCATTTTTCTGAATTCATTCTCAGGCATTTTCAAAGCCTGCCCTTCTTCCATTATGAAGTCAAGGTCTAGCTCTGACTCATTTGTCTCAGTCACTGTATCTTGTTTCTGGACATGTCCAGAGATGATCATCTGTTTCCTGGGCATATTCAGTAGTTGCTTTGACCTTAATAGCTTGACTATGTGACCAAAATTGCTGTCTCTTTTTGAGTAATGTAGGGAGAGAAAATGCCCCCTAATGGTAAAGACGGGACTATTTAACAAAAGAGTAACAGCAAGAAAAGATAGCTTGGATACTGTAGTCTAAAATTACAGAAAATAGAAAAGATAATAATAATAATAATTCTATAGCCAAATATGAATATGACTTTAATGTCCCTCTCTTGGCTTCTTGCCTTCAAGGCTGCCTGAGAAATTTCAAGATGCCACTTTTGGTTGTTATGATATAACTTAGGATTTAATTTTTAGCCTGTTTCCTGTTTAGTCTGTCTGTCTCCTACTCCAAAACTGCCATTCAGGCCTTATTCCTAGTGATAAACCATTCAGGGCCATCTGTGGCTGTTTTGCACTGCCATTTGGTTTTGAGTGGAAACTGCCCCTTCAAATTCTGTTGAGCATATCTTTGCACATGCACACTAGATCCCTGATAGGGAGGATGTCCACTCACTCATTCTCCCCCTCTAGTCACCAAAATGGAGGTGCAGAAACAACAAGGGACCAATTAACAGATACAAAAAAAAAAGAATGTCCACACCTTTATCTCGAAGGATCAGTCTAGAGTCAGGCATTACTGATGGTTCTGATCCTTTCCCCACTTCATTTCATCCATGAGGGACACTCCAGGAGTCATTGAGGCCAGGGGATCCAAAAGCATTGGATTTCTTGCTTCCACATTGGATTTCCAGACTTCCACTGGCTATAAGCCTTCAACCTTTCTTTATATGTGGTTTAGAGTTCTGCAACCATCCCCTGAGCCTGCTTCATCCAGTATTCTGTATTATTGCTGATGGAGATCCTCACTGCACTTCTCCCTGTCCACCATCAAACCCTACCTCTTTTAATGATCTTTTGCTCTCTTCCTGTGTGATATTGTTAATGGCATTTCAGAAATCTACTGGTCTTTGGTCACTAGTGTCTAATGCTTCAAATCTGTTCTTGAGATGGTTTCTAAATTCAAGTGATATATGTTCAAGGTCATATAGTGGCTCTCATGGACTCATTTTAATTTTGTTCAGTCTGCACTTACATATGAGCAATCAATGTCTGTTCCACAGTTAACCCCTGGCTTTATTTTGGCTGATGAAATTTAGCTTTTCAACCATAACTTCCCATGGGTTTTGTCAATTTGTTTCCTGTGTATTACCTCTGGTGACATCTATGTTTATAGTCACTTTTTATGCTGTTTGGAAAAAATGGTTGTTTCACTGAATAATTCATTGGTCTTGCAACATTCTATCATGTGATTTCCAGCATACTTTCTATCACAAAGGCCATGTTTTCCAACTACTTATTCTTCCTCTTTGTTTCTAAACTTCACATTCTAACTGCCAGTAATTTTCAATACATCTAGATTAAATGTATGATTAATTTCAGACTGATGCACTTGGTAGAATTCTTCAGTTTCCTCATCATTGGCTTTTCATGGTTGGTGTGTCAATTTGAATAATAATGGTATTAGCTAGCCTTCTTATGGGCATATGTATAGTAACCTATCACAAATAGCATTGTACTTCATGATAGATATTGAAATGTTCTTTTTGACAA
>NW_006408675.1:2634376-2638475 GCF_000296735.1 Chrysochloris asiatica | reverse complement strand
TGGTTGACTAATTTCACTCAACATAATGGTCTCCAAGTCATCCATGTTCATCCTCTAGGTTCATCAATAAGGTGTTTGGAAGATTTGTTTTTATTATCCAGCATTGCTTAGTATTCCATAGTGTGTATGTGCCAAAGATGGTTTAGCCATTCTTCTTTTGATGGGCATTTAAGCTATCACCAACTTTTTGATCTCTTGTAGACAGCATATTAAAGGATCCTGTTTTCTTATTCATTCTGCTCTCTCTGTTCCTGACTGGTGCATTTAATCCATTTACCTTCAGTGTAATTATCAATAGGTATGAATTTATGTCATTTTACTGCATAACTTTTGTGGTGCTACGAGTTTCTTTGTTTCAAATAATTTTTTGCATTGAGTTCATTTTGTATACAGTTTTGCTTTCATTTTCTTCATTTCAGTTGTGTTAATGTTTAATAAATCTGGTTTTCCTCTTTTCTTATTTTAATGTGCAAGTGTTTAAAATTGCTTTGAGTTTAACATATAAACTATTAAGTTTTTTTTTTTTTCCTTATTGAAAACATTTTGAGATCCTCTGGTATGACTGAGAGGCAAAAGGCATGAGATAGCAGACCAATAAAACAGTGAAATGAAAAGAATTTATAAAAATAAACAAGAATGGAGGCAGAGAAAGATGGTGTATTAGGCATAAAGGTAATGTAGCAGGGATACAGAAAACCTAATGACACACATTCATGGGAGGGTCCTGGAACTCTGAGTTTCAGATAAGGGGATAAATAAGTGGATCTAGTGCTTACCAGGAAAGAGAATTGAACAGATGCAGCAAGAAAGAATGTGATTTATGATTTGGTGTGGCTGACAGGACCAGCCACTGCCATTTTGATCATGTATGAGTGTTGTAAAAGACCTCTTTAAAAAGTTGAAAAGCAAAGATGTCAGTCTAATGACAAAGGTGTACCTTATTCAAGCCACTGAATTTTCAATGTGAAAGTTGGACAGTGAATAAGGAAGACTGTAGAAGAATTGATGAATTTGAGTTATAGTTTTGGAGGAGAATGTTAAAAGTACACTGGAATGAAAAAGAACAAAACCAATATGTGTTGGAAGAAGTACCGCTAAAAAGCTCCTGCTAAGCCAGGATGGCCAGAATTCATCTCTCATGATTCAGACATATGATCAGGAGGGGAGAATCCCTGGAGGATATCAGTTTGGTAAAGTTGAGGGTCAGAGAAAAAGAAGGAGACACCCAATGAGATGGATTAACACAGAGGAGGCAGCAATGGGTGCGGCCTTGCAGTGATTGTGAGGTTGGAGCAGAAGCCAACAGTGTTTTGTTCTGTTGTACATAGGCCCACTAAGAGTAGGTGCTGACTTGATGGCACCTAACAATAACAACAATAAAGGGATCAAGAGAAGAGAAAACATTCACAGTGCAAAAGCCTGGCTGTGACTCACAGAGACAAAGGTACAATTATATTTCCTGTCTTTTCATCTCTAGTTCCTTTCATACCACTAGTGACCAGAGGTGTGAGACCTCTACAAGCGAACACCCCCAGGGAAGGCCCTGCTTTCCAGGAAGGAAGAATGCAGACTTGTGGTTGTATGAACAGTTGAAGCAGTCAGACACAGCTTCAATAGCCCTGCTCCAGCAAGACCTGCTCCAAATCTGCAAAATCTGCCCTGGAGAGCCCTGGGATAACTCTCATTAAGAGAAGCAGCTGAACAGACATGTTGGGTAGAGAAAAGGAGAAAGAAAAAGATTGGCTACAGGTCATAGAGACACAGTGGGGCCATCTTGAAATTCTTCAGGCTGTGAAGGCAAGAGGCCACTAGGTGGAGCTGAAGCATTCTGCTTATTTTTCTGCTGTTGTTTACTGGGTTTTTGTTTGTTTGTTTTCCTTCTCTTTTGTGGGACTGTTTTCTCTAAACTTACCCAACAGGAGACAGCAACTTCAGTCATACAGCCCAACACACTTCAGCCCCACCAATTAGACCAGAGTCACTACCAGTTGCTATACACTGGATCAATAACAACAACCACAATCAGCTAAATTCACCCTAAGTGAACTACATGAACATCAAACAGAGAGCATTACACAAGCTCATTTCTTAAACAACCCACCAGAAAACACTTGATGAGTACTTAAGAATATATCAACATACATTCATTGACTTAATATAAGTACAACACCACCACCACAATGCCTCAAAAGCAACAGACTATCTCTGTTCACACAAAATAACAAGACAAAGTAGATTTAAAAAACAACCAAGAGCTGAGCTAGAAAATGTTTCTGAGGCAAAAAAAGAGTACTGGGACTCCCTGAAAAAGGGTTTAGGAGAATGATATTTTGGTACTTCCAAACTACTAAAAGAAAGGTCAGAGAAAACAAGAAAAAAAAAAATCAAACAAGCACTACAGGAACAATCAAATAAAATAGATAAAAGACTTGAGACAATACCAAACCTGGAAACAGTAATCCAGAAGATTAGTACTAGGATCTCAGAAACTGGCAATACTCTAGAAGCACAAAGGAGTAGATTTGAATCAATGGAAGCCAGAATTAGTGAGATTGAACATAAATCTCTGAATTCTAGAACACTAGAAGAACAATCAGAAAAAAAAAAAAAAAAAAAAAAAAAAAAAAAAAAAAAAAAAACACCTAAGATTCATGTGGGATAACATTAATAGGAATAACCTACAGATGATTGGAATTCCAGACAGAAAATATTTAAGAAATCCACAGAAAAGATAATCAAATAATTGCTAAAAGAAAATTTCCCTAATATTATGAAAGATGAGTTCAAGCTCTCTAATATCAAAGACAACAAAAGACTCCTGAAAGCAGCTCAAAGGAAAACCAGTAAGATTAAGATCTGATTTCTCAGCAGAAACCATGCAAGCAAAAAGGCAATGGGGAGGTATATACAAAACGCTGAAAGAATGAAACTGTCAACCAAGAATACCCAGCAAAGCTGTCCCTCAAATATGACAGAGAAATTAGAACATTTCCAGATAAGCAGAAAATAAAGTACTTTGTAAAAACCAACCCAACATTACAAAAAATACTAAAGGGAATTCTTTGGACTTAGAACCAACAACAGCAAACAACAACCAGAGATTGACGTACATGGCATATCATCCAGTATCAGTACAGATATAGAAGTGTCCAGAGTAGAACAAAATTCTGGACTGAAAATAGGGTATCAGATATGTCAATCTATAATCAGTACAACAAAAAAGTGAAGGAAGGGAAACATATAGTTACAGAGCATCAAGTGACAAGGAGGTCAGGTGGATTTCAATATAAAACATACTGTTTTAAAATAAGGAAGAAATTCATAAAGTATGGGGTAACCTCAAAGAAAATTAATATGCCTTCATATCAAATCATGAAAAAGAAAATCCATGAAGATTTTGTAAACATTAAATTATGAAGCAATTGACAATAAAAATGCAATATTAATCTCTGATAAAATAAACTTTAAGGCAAAGATCAGCAAAGGAGACAAAGAAGGACATTGTCTCATGAATAAAAGGTAAATTGAACAAGAGGACATAACCATAATAAATATCTATGTTCCCAATGAAAGAGCCTCAAAGTACATAAATCAAACTCTAATAGAATTGAAGAAAGAAATAGACAACTCTACAATAATCGTGATCACCACTTTAAAAAAATGAGATGACAACCAGAAAGAAACTCAACAAAGACACAGAGGAACTAAACAACACAATCAACTTGAACTCATAGATTTGTACAGAGAAATCAACTCAATAACAGCAAAATGCAAATTATTTTCCTGTACAAATGAAACATTCTCAAGAGACCAATGGTTTGGTTTAGGTCACAATAAATTGAAAAAAATCAAGATACTACAAATTATCTGCTCAGGTCACAATGTTATAAAATTAGAAATCAAGGATGGTAGATCAAAAAGAAACAAAATCAAATACATGGAAACTGAGTAATACCCTGATTAAAAGCTACTGAATAATATAACAAATAAAAACCCAATTTAAAAAAATCCCTTGAGGGACTTCTGGTTTTGGCAGTGGCAGAGCAGAATAAGGTAGGACAGTGGCAGAGCAGAACAGCACCAGAGCTCTAGATCTAGC
>NW_006408675.1:2631198-2632356 GCF_000296735.1 Chrysochloris asiatica | reverse complement strand
AACAACAATGACATTTTTTTCTTAAACTTTTACAATAATGGTCCTATGCACTATTTCTCCTTTTGTGACTGACTAATTTCACTCAGCATAATGTCCTCAAAGTTCATCCATGTTATGCAGTGGCTTGCAGCTTCCTTGTTATTCTTCAAGGTGGCATAATATTCCATGTGTGGATGTACCAAAGTTTGGTTATCCATTCTTCCTTTGATGGGCACTTAGGTTGCTCCATGGTTTTGCTGTTGTAAATAGTGCTGCTATGAACACTGGTATGCATATATCTACTCATGTTATGGCTTGTATTTCTTGTTGATAAATACCAAGTAGAGGGATTACTGGATCATAAGGTGTTTCTATCTCCAACTTTCTGGGGAAAAGCCATCCAAATCCAGTTTATGAAGCAAATATACCCCTCATAACAAAAGCAGGCAAGGAAATCAATGAAAAACTAAGGACAAATTTAGGTGCCCTTGTACATGACATACATACACTAACAAACGTTATGAAAAGCACACAAGTAGTAGAAGACAAAATGGATGACTGGATCCTCCTAAAAATTAGAAACTTATATGTATCAAAATATTTCACCAAAAGATTGGGAAAATGTTTTTGTGACAACATATCAGAAAAGGAACACTATAAGCTCATGAGTGACTTCACAAGGTACAGCTATTGGTCTCTCCCTTACAAAAGAAAGCATGATGAGAATTGAAGATGCTTGAGATCAGTTAGTTCAACAAACTAATGGAACATGTGAACATCAGTCTCCGTGGCTCTGAGACCAGAAGAACTAAATGGTGCACAACTACCACTACCAAGTGCTCTGAAAAGGATCACATTAGAAGGTTCTGGATAAAGTGGCAGGATATGTGAAAAAAAACATAGAACTTATAATTTTTTAAATGGGTTTACTGGTCAGAAAGAGACTGGAGGAAGCTGAGACTATGGCCCTTGACCATCCTTAAGGCCTAGAAAAGAAGTCACCCTCGTGGTCCAACATTCAGGATAAGATGAAGATAGGTACATTGGGGGAAAATAACACTAGTAAGGTTTGCTCATTATGAATGAAAAAAGTCAATTGTTCAAAATCAAAGGGCAACATATACCTAAAGACAAATGTGAGAAGGGATTGGAAAATGGGTGGAATGTAGATGGTAACCA
>NW_006408675.1:2628182-2629548 GCF_000296735.1 Chrysochloris asiatica | reverse complement strand
TGTGAAAGCTGGACAGTGAATAAGAAAGACTCTAGAAGAATTGATGCTTTTGAGTTATAGTGTTGGAGGAGAATATTAAAAGTGCCATGGGTGGCCAAAGGAATCAACAGATCTGTGTTAGAAGAAGTGCAGCCAGAGTGCTCCTTGGAGGCCAGGATGGCCAAACATCATGTGTCATACTTTGGATATATTGTCAGGAGGGACCAGTCCCTGGAGAAGGATATCATGTTTGGTGGGGTGGAGGATCAGAGAACAAGAGTAAGAGCCCCTGCGAGATGGTTTGGAAAAATATCAATGGGCTCAAGCATGGCAACGATAATGAGGTTGGCCCAGGATCAGGCAGTGTTTCGTTCTGCTGTGCATAATGTTGTTATGAATTGGTACCAACTCAGTGTCACCTAACAACAACACAATAACACCATTATAAATTGATATCTCTGATTCCCTATTTATAGTCTTGTAAATTTTCTTTACTTTAAGTACTTTGATGTCTATACTGAGTTCTGGGTGGTCATATTATGTATGGTAATCTTGGTTTTTTTTTCTACTTTTCTTGGTTTACAGTCCAAAGAATATTACTTAATATTTTTTGTAAAGTTCTTCTGGTCATTACAAATTCTTTCATTTCTGTTTATCAAGAAATGGGAAATGACCTAATTTCACTGTCATATTTGAGAGACAGTTTTCCTGGGTATATTATTTTTATTTGACTTTTTTTTTTTTCCTTTCAAGTTTTGCATAGTTGTCATTGTATTGCCTTTTTGTCTACATAGATTATGCTAAGAAATCAGAACTTAGTCATTTTGGCTTTCCTTTATAAGTAATTTTGTGTTTTTTTCTGAGATGCTCTCATGATACTTTTCTTGTTTTTGCTTTTGGAAAGTTTGATTATGATATGTTTTGGTGATTTGGGGGGAAAGGGATCTATTGTGTTTTGGGTTCATTCAACATTTTGCATGCTTATCTTTTCATCTTTCATGAAGTTAGGGAAATTTTCTTCCAAAATTTTCTTTGATAATTTTCTCTGTGTTTTTTATAGTCTATTCCTGTTTTGGAATCCCAATCCCCCATAATTTCCTGTTTTCCATAGTATCCCACATAGCTCTTTAGCTTTCTTTAGATTTTTTTTCATTATTTTTTTCTGATTGTTCTAGCATACTAGTATCCAGAGATTTATCTTCAAGCCTACTAATTTGGACTTTAATTGCTTTAAACTATTCCTTAGCTCTTTGAATGCATTGTTCATTTCTGAAATCTTAGTGTTAATCTTCTGGATTTCTAATAGCAGGTTTTGTGTATAATTTGTCTGTTTTTTCTTGTAGTGTTGTTCTGAATTCTTCTACTTTTTTTGAAGATACCTAAATAA
>NW_006408675.1:2621226-2626677 GCF_000296735.1 Chrysochloris asiatica | reverse complement strand
ACAAGCTTTTTGTAATGATGTTTCTGGCTATTCCTTCCCCCTGTCCCCCTCAAGTGTCTGTTTCACAATGGTAGGCAAGGGAAACCAAGGTTCAGAAGGCAGCCAAGCATCTTAACATTATTCCCCTCTTTTACCCCTTCAAACCATGCCTCAATCACAGTGTCCCGAAGCCCTGTTGTTCTAAGGTTGTGCATATCTCATCATATACTTCTGTCTCACTTAGCCCATGCGAACTTGCCTAACTGTTCTCCCATCAGCCTTGTTCTTCAATTCCTCTTCCCCTTCTTGTGTATTGTCCCCCGCCACCCCCCAGCACACAAAATATCCTGTGCCTATTCCCTACCCTGTGTTCTGAATTCTTCTATTTTTTTTTTCTGTGTTCTCCTTGCTTTCTTGCATCTTTCAATCCTTTGAAGATTCTTAATAATGTTTTTTAAAATTAATTTTCAGTTATTTCTGTTACTTTTTCTTCCTCAGAAAATTTTTTTGGCTCTGCATCTTTGTCATTTGTTTAAGTCATTCTCTGTTGTTTCTTAGTGTGAGTTAAAATTGTGTGTTGTCTCTGGGGCATTGTGGGGCTGTAATATTTATATTTAATTGATGATTCTGTCTTGATGAATTCTTAAGCTCTATACCAACTGTCTTTTCTGGGTAGAATTAGAGAATGGAATGATACATACCATTCCCATCTACCATTCATGAACCTCTGTTTAGTGAGGGTTTGGCTGGTGCTGGCTGCTGTCTATCATTGACCAGGTGGTATAGGAGCATTTGTTCAATTGGTAGAGCTGCAAAGAGTATGGTAGTGACTGGGCTATATGGGTATGATTCCTCTCCTGTAGTGGTGGGTAAAGGAGAACTCCCTCATACACAAGCATGCAAGAAAACAAAACATTATAAACAAACAAGGTACAAACAATTAAAAGAGAAAATAATTAAGAGTAAAAGTAAAACAGGCAGCAAACAGAAAAAAAGAATCTAATAACTATAAAGACAAAAGAGGGACAGGAAAATGGAGTTATTGAAGAAAAATAGGAAAGAAAATAAAAGGAAGAAATTTAAAAACATGCTTAAGAATAAATAAAAAATCAAAAAAGAGGCAGGTAAGATGGAACTATAGAAGAGAAAAGAAGAGAGGAAAGAAAAGGAAGAAAAAATTTAAAAATTTATAAAAACCATGAAGAGGAAAGGTGAAAAGAGAGAGTAGAGAGTAGTAAAGAAATACAAAAAAAGGGAAACAAGTGGAGATATGAGAAACATAACAAAAGAAGGGAAAACAAAGTGGAGATATAAAGGAAAGAAAAGTTAAGGGAATGGAAAGAGAAGACGGAGGAGAAAGAATAAACAAACAAAAACAATGAAACAATAAAAGGTAGAAAGCAAACCCAAAACAAAAACAATGTAGCAATTGCATTAGGAGAGGAGAAAACTCTGGGGGCTCTTGGGAGATAAGGAGTTCACAAGGTAGGTGTGGGAAGGATGGACAGCAGAGTTCCTGGCCCTAGACCGCATTCCTATCAGGCTTGGTGTTATCTATCTTCAGGTCTCCATCCAGAAGTAGTCCATAGAGGTTCTTGATGGAGCTGATTTCAGTGTCTTTTAGAACCACAGTGTAACTAGGGTGACTGGTTATAGGGCTCTGTGCATTCTGTAGATCTAGAGGTAATCCAGCCTGAATCTAGGCACCAAAGCAGCACTTTAAGAGATCTGGGGGAGCTGGCCACACTGCTGGTTACCAGGAGAGCCTGGGGAAAAATAAGAAATCACGCTTTTCCCACTTGTGCGAATCTTCTGTGCCAGGCCTTCTTTTGTTGCCAAAGCTGCTCACAAGATGGACGACCATTCACAAGTCAGTCTTCTCTCACCATCCCTGCTCAGCTTGTCCTCTCAGGAAGCACTTAATCCACTTCTCTAACTTTTCCTCTGAAATTCAAGGTTCCAGAATTTTTATCTGTGTCTGTTTCATTTGGTCCAACAAATTAATCTGTGTTGGAAGAAGTACAACCAGAATGTCCCTTGGAAGCCAGAATGGCCAGACTTTATCTCTTATATTGTCAGGAAGAACCAGTCCCCGGAGAAAGATATCATGTTTGGTAAAATGGAGGGTTGGAGGAAAAAAGGAAGACCCCCATGAGATTGATTGGCACAGTGGCAGCAGTGATGGGCTCAAACATAGCAATGATTGTGAGGTTGATGCAGGACTGGACAGTGTTTCATTCTGTTGTACATAGGGTTGCTATGTGTCGGTCCTGACTTGATGGAACCTAACAACAACAAATCTTTGTTGTAGCAGGCCCGTGTAGTGCATCAACCTAGTTTGCCATCTTGCTGCAGGTTCCCATGTTCTGTATGTTTATGTATGTTTTATTATTTATGTATGTTTTCAGCTATTTCTTCTCATTTTGGGTTGTGCCCTATCAGCAAATGAAGTTCCCCAAAACTTTACTCCATTTGTGTCATCATGATCAGCTCTACTTTGAGGAGGCAGTTCTTTCCTAGTTGTATTTTGAGTAACTTTCAACTTGAAAGTCTTCTGGCATTGTATCTGATACTGTTTTGTTGCTATTCATCAAATTTTCATCTTCTGGTATTTTATTTGACAATGCTTTGCTGCTATTCATAAGGTTTTCAGTCACTAAACATTCAGAAGTAGTCAGTCTTTCCTTCCTAGTTTGCCTTAGTTTGGAAGTTCCACTGAAATATGTCCACCATGGGTGACCATTTTGTTATTGTTGTTAAATGCTGTAGAGTCTGTTCCGACCCATAGTGACCCTGTATAGTGTTTCTGAGGAGTGTCTGGTGAGCTTGAACTACCATCTTACAGTCCAAATGACTTGGCATTCTAGCGCATTAACCTCCAGCGCTACACCAGGACTTATTGATATTTTAGATACTGGTGGCAAAGCTTCCAGCATTACAACAATATGCAAGTCATCACAGTATGACACATTGACAGATGAGTGGTGGATATGGAGTATACTCAAGATCTTCATTTTGAGCATTGTGGATTTGTTTGAATTTTCTTCATTTTTATCCTGAACTTGCATATGAGCATCTGGTGATCTGTTGTTGCACAGTTGGCCACTGACTTTGTTTTGGCTGATGATATTGAGCTACTCTATCGTCTCTTCCATAGATGTAGTCAATTTGATCCTTGTATATTCCATCTGGTAGTGTGCACATGGCTAGTCGCAGTTTACGTTTTTGAATACTAAGCATCTTTGTATATGGACCAATTTCCCTATTAGGGATGTTTCCCATATAGCGTATGATATTTTTAAGGTTTGTAATAAATTACAAAGTAGCTTTCCTGTCTGCAATGGCTTACCTTTCTAAGATGTCTTACAACCTGCCAAATAAATATTCCTGCAGCAATTATTCTTCTGCTTAAATAGCATAAATGAATCCCCACAGTGTGCCGAATCATTTCCAAAACTCGTTAATATTTGGATCAAATTGCTGTAGCTGTAGCATCTGCACCCAACATGGCTATTACGTTTCTAACATCCCTAATACTACAAATTAAAAAAACTATCAGGAGTAGTTTCTTAGTCACAACTGTTAAATGTTATTTTTATTACCTTGCTGAGGAAGAATGGAAGACCAGTGTCCGAAATGTATCTTTTATGGTCAAATAACTAAGCCCAGTAAATTATCAAATTATTTTGTGACTACTGCAACATTATATTTTCAACACCAAATTGATTACTTTTTTTTTGCCAAAGGTAGAGAAGAGATTAAAATTGCAGAGGCATTGTTCAAAAGTTGCACTACTCAGCAAAAAAGTCACACTTACCAAGTTTATACTATCAGCTACAAAATGGAGGGCAGTTTTCATTTTGAGAGAAAAGCAGAATGTTTGTTTTTGCTGCTAGGTGCCCGTAAGTTGAATCTAATGCATGGGATCCCTGTATAGGGTTTCAGAGGCTGTAAATATTTACAGTAGCAGAAAGCCTCATCTTTCTTCCATGAGTGACTAGTGGGTTTGAACTGATGACCTTGTGGTTAGCCATCTGATGCTTGTCCTACAGTTCCACCAGTGCCATCCCTGCCCCCCCCCCACAAAATAACAGATAGAAAGTCACTCAAATACCTGTATCAGATTATAAACATGGGATTCTTTTATATGTGCATAGCTATTATGTGGAACAAAGCTACAAACGAATCTAGAATAAATTATTGTTGTTAATTGCTGTTGAGTCAGTTCCAATTCATAGAGAACCTGTATAGGGTTTCTGAAGAGTAGCTTGTGGGTTCGAACTGCCAACCTTGTGATTTGCAGTCCAGGGCTGATACTACAGTGCCACATCAGAATAAACTAGGTCTTGGCTATACCCTTGCTGTTTAGTCTATTCTGGCACATAGCAACCCAATAGGAGAGGGTGTAAGTGCCCATAGTGTTTCCAAGCCTGTTATCTTTACAGAAGAAGACTGCCACTCATTTCTCCTATGGTAGATAGATTCAAACCACTGACCCTTTGTGTAGCAGCCAAACACTTAAACACCACAATATCAAAAAACCAAATCCACTTCCATAAAATCAATTCTAACTTATAGAGACTAACAGGGCAAGGTAGAACTGCTCCATTGACTTTCTGAGATTAAAGCTTTACAGAAGCAGATTGCCTTGCCATTCTCCCATAGAGCAGCTGGTGTGCTTGAACCTTCGACCTTGCAATTAGCAGTCCAACACTTTATCCACTATACCACCAGGACTCTTTTGTACCATGTAGGTGACACATGTGTGAGCAAGAAGTGCTTGATAAAGTTTTAGTTTTTTAATCATAGAAAACCCACTATAGGAGAAAAGATTTGCTTGCTTGTTTTTTTGTTTTGTTGCCAATTATTTGGGGAGTTAAATGATATGAACCGACAAAAGTGCACTTGGCCTCCTAGTGATTAAACACTAACTTACTGAACAGTAAAGAATAGTTTTGCTGCATGAATTAAAGATGTTGCATTTGAAGATAAGGCCACACACTAACTTATTTACAGACAGCAGTTAATGGCTAGCAGTATATCTCCAGCTATTGATTCACTGTTGAGAGAACAAGTGAAAATTGTTAATACAATCAAGTTATAAACATGAGGCACGAAATGGACAGGAAGTTCAATATTCTGTTTTTCCACCTGATGTGTTTTATCCATGAAAGAAAAAGAGCACTTATAGTAAATTTTTGGGTGAAAGATGAATTAAAATATTTGTCATGACACTAATTTTGAGTGGTGGATATCAGTAATCTATTCAGTATCTTAGATGGGTGGAGTCATTATTTTGGGTCAAACTTCCACAATTTTAAACACTGTGTATAAATATCAGAAATCTCTTAAGACCAACTATGACTCAAATGACTCAATCTCTGAGTTTGAGTCTCTCAGCACTTGATTTTCTTCACACAGCATAAGAAGAAATCAGCAGCATATCTTGGGGTGTAACTTTTTTTTTTTTTT
>NW_006408675.1:2598051-2619759 GCF_000296735.1 Chrysochloris asiatica | reverse complement strand
CCTGTACAGGGTTTCCGAGGGTGTAAATCTTTATGGGAGTAGAAAGCCTCATCTTTCTCCCGCGGAGCAGCTGGCAGTTTCGAACCGCTGACCTTAAGATTCGCAGCCCGATTCGTAACCACTACGATACATACTCACCCCTAAATCCAAATCAAATAATTAGCTTCATTAGGGGATTGCCTTACATTAGAGAGATACCAGAATTCATTAGCAAGGAGTTCGTGGCTCTCTCCCTAGAGAGTTTAAAGAAAGAGAAGGAGCTTTCTATTAAGGAGGTATTTTAAGTGCTGTCTTTACTGAAGACAACGACACAGAGTAACAATCTTCAGTTGTTCCTTTCACGTCCCAAGGATCTTGTCTTCTACTCTGTATGAGAAAATTTAAGCATTGAGAAGCCCCCCAGCAAGTCACCGTCAAAATGAGAATTACATCTCTGATAAAGTATAAAATTAATCTTTGATTTAATCCTTCTAACCCATAGGCCCAGTTTCTTCAGGTTGGTTTCAATTCAATGTAGACAGAGGTCAAACAAATTCAAGCACATGGTGATGGTGGGAGCACAGTTTGCTGTTATTTGAAGATAGTGTCTACCTCACCAGCTCTCTGCTTGTAGCCAAGTATATAAACTTAGATTAACCCTAGATTAATCCACAGACAAAAGAACCTACAGACAAGGGACTAAGATAAGACTAAGGGGGAGGGGGAAGAGAAATATGCTATGTCCTAATCACTAGGAGGGAACAAGCCGTCCAAGCTGTACTGATCTATAATGAGATCAATTGTATCTGGAGCTCTTTGGGCACTGGCAGCAGGCACGGAGACAGCAGTGATTACCTCATTGAAGAGAGCAGCCAAGGTTACCAACTTCCTTCTCTGACCTGCCTCTTGCTGCCACCCTCCCTCCGCCTCTAGACTGCCAGTTTGTCCAGTGAAGCATAGTTAGTCTGCACAGTAAATACATTGAGCCTACTCTTTCCCAATCAGCTGTCCAAGTGTCTTCTTGTTCAAATCCACCTTAAACTTTGAGTAGCAATTAGCTGGCTGTTTTCAAATGATTTCTCTTTTTTCCCAATGACTATTGGAGATGCCTCTATAGATCATATTTATTGTTAGCTATTGTGGAGTCAGTTCCTAGCTCACAGTGACCCCATGCACAATGGATTGAAATGTTGTCTAGTCCTGCACCATCCCTATGATCACTTATTGATCAGATCATTCTAATACATGGGATTTTCATGGGAGAATTTTCAAAAGTACATCATCAGTCCTTTCTTCCTAGCTCATCTTAGGCTGGAAGCTCCACTGAAATCTGTTCGGCATCAGAGCCTCCACTGACAATGGTGACTGTGTATGATGTGTGTAGGAATCAAATCAAACCAACAATTCCCACTCTGATCATATTTAAAGGGAACTTTAAAATCATCTCTCTCATCCCCCTCTTCATTCAGCACTACAGTCAGAAACAAGACTGAAGTTATCATAGTTCAAAGTCTAGGTCACTATATTTTACTTCTCACCAAAAGAAAAAGTGAGGGTGTCTTTCATTTTATTCTTTCCTTCCTTTTACTTCTTTTCTTCTTCAGACTGCACAGAAAGCAAATAGATAATGTCTTTACAAACGTCCACTGCCATAGATAATGTCTTTACAAATGTCCACTGCCGTTGAGCCAATTCCAACTCCTAGCAACACTATAGGACAGAGTAGAATTGTTCCTTAGGATTCATGAGACTGTAAATCTTTATGGAAGCAGACAGCCTTATCTTTCTTCCATGAAACAACTCGTGGGTTTGAGCCACCAACATTGAGGTCAACAACCCAATGCCTAATGCACTGCACTACCAGCCTTCCTTAATGTCTTTACAAGCCACTTCAATTAGTGATCACTCCATTAATGTGGAGTTGGAGGCAGAGAAAGAGTGTAGATAAAGTTTGAGTCTGACAGAGTCTAGGAAAATACAACATCCCAGTTAGTAGGGAAGAAGAAATATTGGGGAGAAGGGCTTAAGCAGGCTTATTTTTTAAAATACCATTAGAAGTCCTCTTGGACTTCAGATAACTCTTACAAAATATTTTGATGGATTGAGTGCAAAAAATGAATCAAACATATGGATTAAATTTTCATGAAAATACAGATGGACTTCTTTTATTATTAAATTAAATAAAATGTTTGGCAGAGTAGATTTGGTTTTGGCCAAACACAGGACATTTGAAAAATAGTTTTGAGTTATTCAGTGAACTGTATACAAAGCCAGGTTTACCCATCCCGAGATGTTTGGAAAAATGAAATTTGGCTCATCGAGGTTTGATTCAATGTCAAATGTATTTGCAAGGAAACAAGTTTCTAAAACTCCAACATTGCCTACGTGCCATGGGAGTGCAATTGAAATGCCCAATAGTTATTGAGTAACTGGGTCTGCCCAACATCATAAAAGGTAGCAAACCACTGACCTGAGGAAAAGGTGAGCAGCTCCCCTACAAAGATACTAAGAGATGAAACAACTCCCGTGTACTCTGTCTGTAGCTCTGCCTGTCTGGCCCAGAAAAGGAGCAAAAAACAGCAAATGTGTAGGAGACAGTAATTTGAGAAGGTGATCAGCATAACTGAATGGCTATCAGAGGACTTTTATTTATTACATGCACTGACTAGAAGAATTTAGAAAAGCAAAGGGCAATAAAAGTGTTCATGAAGGTAAAGACCATAATGTTTAGAAATATTTTTCCAAGCATTAGGAATTTCATTTTACCCATTTGGAAAAAACAAAACAAAACAAAACAAAAAAACAAAGGAATACATGGTAATTTTCGGCACTCCAAAACCAATCCGTTTGAATATCTTTCCATCAAACCAAGGGTTACTGGAATTAAAAACAAAACAAAACAAAAAACCATCTATCAGCAACCCATCTGAACATGACTACACATGAAATTTCCAGTTTAGCAATCTTTCTTTCCTGCATGTGACCATTGTGAAACTCCTTTCTACTCATAGTAAAATGTCAGTTTTTTTTTTTTTTTTTTTGCCAATGTTTCAGGGAATGGAGCCATCTAAAAAGCCAAGTTTTCTGGGTAAATGAATGTTCAAAGTGCCAAGCCATCGTATCAAACCTCTGGTGAATTTTATTCAAATCACTTTCACTAGAAACATTAATACAAGACCCAATCCTCATATTCTTAAATAAAGGCCCATGTCGTATTATAAAAATCCTCTAAAAACCGAGATCATTGAGGCAAAAAGGGCTACTTGTCTTTAAATTATATTATCTCAGCTTGCAATATTTTTTTAACTTTTATATTTTCTCTCTATGTTGTATATTTCAGGAAAACAGAAACCTTTCTATGTATTTAAAGCAAGAGGGAATTTGATACGAGGATTTAGAAGTTTATGTAATCACTGGAAAAGCTGAGTGGTGTGGAGATCTGGGATATCACTGCTTGTTGTTGTTAGATGCCTTTAAGTCCATTTTTACTCAGAGTGAACCTCTATGCATAACAGAAGGACACACTGGCTGGTCCTGAGTCATCCTCACAATTGTTATGTTTGACCCCATTTTTGCTGTCACTGTGTCAGCCCATATTGTTGGGTTCTTCCCCTTTTTCAATGACCTCCCACTTATCCAAACATGATGTCCTTTTCCAGGGACTGATTCCCCTGATAATATAGCTGAAGAAGGAGAGAAAAAGTCTCATCATCCTGGCTTCTAAGGACCACTCTGGCTGTACTTCTTCCAACACAGGTATTTTGTTCTTCTGACAGTTCATGATCCTTTCAATATTCTTTTCCAACACCATTACTCAAATGCAATAATTATTCTACAGTCTTTCTTCTTTGTTATCCAACTTTAACATGTATATGAGGTAATTGAAAATACCACTTCTAGAACTCAATATTTCAGGAAATGCAGGCATCGTAGGAGAGAAGTCCCCGGGACTATGTTAACTATGTTACCAGAGTAATTGATTCTCAGTGGGTTACCTGGAAGTCCTCTATATGCTGTCTAATAATGTCTATATGCCTGCCCAGAGCTGTGGCCAGAATACAATTTTGGCTTTAGTTCCACATTTCAAATCTTGCAGATGTGTCTCTCACTGGCAAAACCAAAACCTGAACCCTCCTAATAAAAGGAAATGTATGTATTGATGTGTGCCCCCACACACACAAAAAAATGTACCTATAAAAACAATCCTGTTAGGAAATATGTTTTATATTAATTAGGTCATAATGAAGTAGGATGGACCCTAAAATGAATCCTTTCTGAGTAATGTCATATGAAAAAGGAAAAAGGAAAACAGACCTGGAGAGGCATATGAAGATGGCATTTAAAGGTCAAAATCCATGAAAGGAGGAAACCTGTTACAGAAGGAAAACTCAAATACTTTCAACTAAAATGAGTGGTAGAAAACTTTCAAGACCTGGAAAAATGAAGACATCCAATTGAGTTTCAGGTCTCACAGGTTTTAATGTATAAGACCAAGAATGCAACAATTGGCAGCAACTATCTGGTAGAGTCCTGGTGTGGTGCTGTGGATTAGTGTGCCAGACTGCAAAGCCGTTTGAACTGCAAGGTCAGCAGTTCAAGCTCACCAGCTGCTCCTTGGAAACCCTATACAGGGACGCTATTGGTCAGAACCTACTTGACGGCACTTAACAACAACAACAAAACCTGGTAGTGTAGTGGATTACAACCTTTGGCTGATAACTGAAAGGTCAGTGATTCGATTCAGTAGTCAGTAGTTGCTTTGCTGGACAAAGATGAGACTTGCTGTTCCAGTAAAAGTTTACAGCCTCGGAAAGCCTATACAGGGTTGCTATGAGTCGGAACTGACTCAGTGGCACACAAACCACCACCACTACCACCAGACGTTTAAAGAAACCTTCCCTAGAGTCAAAGACTGAATTCGAACTTCAGGATTCAAGAATTGTGAGCAAACAAATTTCTGTTCTTTAAAGTCAACCACTTGTTGCCTTTTATTACAGTTACACTGTTGTTGTTGTATAGTGCCATCGAGTCGATTCTGACCCATAGCGACCCTGTGTAGGGTTTTCAAGGAGCAGCTGGTGAGCTTGAACCACTGACCTTGCAATTCAAATGACTTTTGCAGTCTGACACATTTGTCCACAGTGCATGCCTTTTTCATACTTCCAGTTCCTACACATAGGACAGAATGTGGAAAAGAGAAAATGATGTTGAGTATCATCAGGCATTATTGGCATTTACAGTTTTTCCAATTCTCTGCTTGTCGTCAAGCATTCTGCCATCTTTTCATTTGGTTTGTTTAGTCATCTCACTTCACTTCTTTCCATATTTTATTTTCTTGCACTTAATATAGTAAGGGATTGGGGGAAAAAAGTGACTAGTTTATTAAGAATAAACAGACTTGAGTAAGGACCATGATGCCTTGATTATGAAAAACAGTATAATCATGTGGTTGGTTCCTATCAGCTGTATTAAATCCAACTTTGCCAATTATAAAATGAAGTTAAAAGACTTTCATTTAGCACACAAGGTCCCACATGTTCTGGCCCTAGTTTTCCTCTCTGACTTCATCTGTATAGGATGTGCTTTCATGCATGGATTTCATTGAATATACCTTGGACTGCCAGAAGTGGAAAAGCAAATCTGTTTGGGAAGAAATACAGTCAGAATGTTCCTTTATAAGTGAGGATATCAAGACTTCCTCTTGCATATTTTCGACATGGAGCGGAATATAATGCTTGGAAAAGAAGAGACAGTGAAAAAGATGAAGATCCTCAATACGATGGATTGATACAAGGACTGCAACAGTGGACAAGCAAGGATTTTGAGGCTGGAAGTGTTCCATTCTGTAGTTCATAGGGTTTCTATGAGTAGGAACCTACTCAACCACAATAACAATTTATGTTTAAGTCAGTTTTTTCCCTTCCTTCCAGATTCATGACAATATTAAGATTAATATGATGGTGGTGGTTATGTGCCGTGAAGTCAGAACCGACTCATAGCGACCCTGTACAGGGTTTCTGAGGCTGTAAATCTTTACGGGAGCAGAAAGCCTCATCTTTCTCCCATGGAACAGCTGGTAGTTTTGAACTGCTAACCTTGAGGTTTGCAGTCTGATTTGTAACCACTCGCTACCAGATGCCTCTGATCATTAAAGGTGAGGAATCGTAATTGAGAGATTGGTGGTGTGGGTGAACAAAGTACATAAGAGAGGAAAAGGATGCAGTAAAAGAGACAGAAGAAAGTGACACTTGAAGAAGGTGACACAAGAATATGTGATTCCAGATGTAGATGCTGGGACTGAAGCTTTCAGGGATCTAAGGATTTTCCAGTCAATGGTGTTCAGTAGTGAGCAGACAAAATTGCTGTTTTCTTTATGTAGAAAACAGTAGCCAGAAACTCTCCGAATCCTCTTATGGGAAAGAAATCTGTTTATGCAAGAGGCTTACTGACAGAAAGAAGCTTCAATATACTTTTTTAAAAAGAAATAAAGAAAAACCAGCTATTGTCGAGTTGATCCTGACTCATGACAACCCCATGTGTTTCAGAATAAAACTGTGCATAGGGTTTGCAAAACTGTGACCTCTTGGAAATAGATCACCAAGCCATTCTTCTAAGGTACCACTGGGTGGGTTTGAACCACTAGACTTTCCATTAATAGTAAAGTGCTTAGCCATTTGGACCACCCAGGGACCTGTCTTCACTGGACATACTGTTCTCCAAATGTTTTTCAGGAGGATGCTATTATTATAATTATTGTGAATATTCTCTAACATGTGCATTTTGTTGGTAAGTGCCATAGAGTTGGTTCAAACTCATAACTATCTTATGCATGTATAATAAAACACTGCCCAGTCATGTGCCATCTTCATAATTATTGTTCTATTTGAGCCCATTGCTTCTACCATGGTGTCAATTCATCTCATTGGGGATGTTCCTCTTTTATGATGACCCTGTACTCTGTCAAGCAAGATGTACTTCTACAAGGCACTAGTTCTTCCTGTCCACATGTCCAAAATTCGAGAGATGAAGTCTTGTCATTCTTGCTTCTAAGGAGCATTCTGGCTATACCTATTCCAAGGTTGATTTATTTGTTTATATGTCAGTCCATGATGCAGTCAATATTCTTCTCCAACACTGTAATTCAAATGCATCAATTCTTTTATAGTCTTCTTTATTCACTATACACACATTTACATAGCACTTTATAATTTCCCAAATGCTGTCAAAAACATACTCTCATTTGAGGTTCAAATTCTGAGCCTTCCAAATCAAAGCACAGAGTTTTCAAAGGATTCTCAGGCTACTTGTTCATCTAACTAAAATAATTATCATATGCCATGTTTTATGGTGGCTTTGAACTTGATTAATTCTTGGCAAAATTAATGTATTTAATTGGATGCTACTTAAAGTTAACATAGTAACATGGTAGAGTCTCAAAAATACTCAAATAAATGAATAATCATAAACTTTTGTGCTGGAATCTTAGGTATTATCTTTAAGAATTTCAGTTAGTAGAGTATGTAATATTAAAGCAAATAAGTTGTGTGGGGAAACAAGAAGACAGTTGTTTACTGTTGACTTGCCTCTATTTGCTCTCTTTAAGAGTTACATTTGTCTGTATATGTTTATGTGCCTGAGGAAGAGGGGGAGGAAGAAAAGAACCTTTTATTTTACGTATAATGAATGGATAAATAGAGCTTTTCTAAAATTTTTGTTTGTGGTTTTAAAGGGCCATAAATATAATCTTGTGCCACAGGACTAATAATTCGTTTGTACCAAGGATATTTAAAATGAACTTTCTCACAAATACCTCCTCCTTCCTGACTCATACACCTTGCCCATATCAATTTGGAGAAACTGATCTGGAGAGAGGTATTTTCACCTCCAAATTGAAACATGAAAGGACAAGAAATTCTAAATGTAGACTATATTTTTGAACCATTTTGCAAATCACTGTCCTTTCCTTTCTCCTCCAGTGAAAGTTCTCTTCTAAAATAACTGGATCTCTGTGTTCTGAAGGTAGGCAGTTTCTGGCAGAATTCATCAGATCAGAATTCAGACTTCAGGACAAATATCCTGCTGGGATAAGGTGAAAGTCAAAAGTGTTTTAATTTGGCACAAGAGGTCATTGAATCTCATGACTTCTTCATGAGTGATGAAATCATCATATCTCATAATATACTTTTGGAAAATCATGAGGACTGCTTCATTTACATCATACCCTTATTGATAGATGAGCATAGTTCAAGGCTTTATGGCTTCTTTGTGGAAAACTGGAAATTGTCTCAGTGACCTTAACCTAAAGAAGCAGCTCTCATGCAAATAATGGAAAAGATAGAAAATAACATTTGTGATGTACTCCATAAGTGCTTTTCATAATTTTTATATTTGTTGCCTCTTCGTGCTGAAATAATTCACCTAAAATGTGTGGCTTTACAAATTCAGTCCCACAATTTTGGAGATTAGAAATCCAAAATCAGTTTCACCAGACCAAAATCAAAGTGTCTTTACAGTCCTACTTCTTCCAGGGGGTGTAGAAGAATATCCAATGCCTTATTTTTTCAAGTTTTGCAAGCTTTATTATTTTCATTATATGATTTCTACCATCTTTAAACACTGTAACATCTTTCTTCACTGTTCGTATTCTTTTCTTCTTTGGTGCCAAATATCCCTCTGTCTCTCTCTTATAAGGACAATTATAAGGACTTTTGTGATGACATCATTATTGTTAGGTGCCATTGAGACAGTACTGACACTACAGAATGAAACACTACCCAGTTCTGCACCAACTTCACAAATGTTGCCATGTTTGAACCCATTGCTGCTGCCAGTGTGCCGATCCATCTCGTTGCGGGGGAGGGGGGGGTCTCTTTTTCTCTGACCCTCTACTTTATCAAACATGATATTCTTCTCCAGGGACTATTCCCTTCTGATAATATGTCCAAAGTATGAGTGACAAAGTCTGGCTATCCTGGCTTCCAAGGAGCATTCTGCTATACTTCTTCCAACACACATTGGTTTGTTCATTTGGCAGGCCATGGTTCTTTCAATATCCTCCTCCAAAACCATAGCTTAAATGCAGCAATTCTTCTAAGGTCTTCCTTATTCACTATTCAACTTTCACATGCATATGAGGTTACTGAAAATACCATGGCTTGGGCCATGTGCACCTTAGTCCTCAAACTGACATCTTTGCTCTTGAACATTTTAAAGAGCTGTTGTGCAGCAGATTTGCCTAATGCAATATATCATTTGATTTTTGACTGCTTCATCCAAGAGTGTTGATCACTGTTCCTAGCAAAATTAAGTCTTTGATATATTCAATGCTTTCTCCATTTATATGGATGTTGTTTATTGGACCAGTGGTGAGGATTTTTATTTTCTTTACATTGAGGTACAATGTAAGACTGTCACCTTTTATCTTCGTCAGAATTTTAAGTCCTCTTCACTTTCAACAAGCAAGGTTGTATCATTTACATGTTGCAGGTTGTTACTGAGTCTTCCTCCAATCCTGATGCCATATTTTCCCTTCATATAATCCAGCTTCTTGAATTATTTGTACAACGTACAGATTGAATAAGTGTGGTGAAAGAATACAACCCTGGCACACAAGTTTCCTAATTTTAAATCATTCAGTGTTTCCTTGTTAGATTTGAACAACTGTCTCTTGGTTTATGTACAGGTTCTTCGTGAGCACAATTAAGTCTTTAGGAATGCTCATTCTCCATAATGTTGTCTATAGCCTGTCATGATCCAACAATCAAAAGCCTTTGCATAGTCAATCAAGCACCAGTAAACACCTTTCTGATATTCTCAGATGTCTCCATCTGACGTCAGCAAAGATGTCCCTTGTTTCATGTAATCTTGCGAATCTGGCTTGAGCCTCTGGAAATTCTCTGTTAATGTATGGTTACAGATGTTTTTGTATTATCTTTAGAAAATTATCCAGGATAATCTTTCCATCTCAAGATGCTAAACTGAAAAATTGCTTTTGCTATATAAGGTAGCATTCATGGATTGCAGGAACTGTTTTTGTTTTTATGTGTCGTTGTGTTAGTGTTGACTGTAGAATTTCGGAAAGCAGCTAGTGGGTTTGAACTGCTAACCTTGCAGCTTGCACAATTACAAGCCCAGTGCTTAGCCTACAGCAACACACCATACTTGCTGCTGTTGTTATTAGGTGCCATCATGTCTGTACCAACTCATAGCAACCCAATTCACAACAGAATAAAACACTGCCTGGTCCTTGACCAACCTCTACTACACCTGATCCCATCCATCACTGCCACCACTGTGCCAATCCATCTCATTGGGGGTCTTCCTCTTTTCCTCTGACCCTCCACCTTACCAAATATGATATCCTTCTCTAGAGACTGATATCTCCGACAATATATCGGAAGTATAAGAGATGACGTTTGGCCATCCTGGCTTCCAAGGAGCACTCTGGCTGTACTTCTTCCAACACAGATCTGTTTGTTCTTTTGGTAGTCCATGTTACTTTTAATATTCTCCTTTAACACCATAACTCAAATCCATCAATTCTTCTATGGTCTTCTTTATTCACTTTCCAACTTTCGCATGTATACAAGGTTATTGAAAGTACCATGGCTTAGGTCAGGGGCACCTTAGACCTCAAACTGGCATCTTTGTTCTTCAACACTTTAAAGATATCTTGTGCAGCAGATTTGCTTACTGAAATATGTTATTTGATTTCTTGACTGCTGCTTCCATGAGTGTTTATTGATACAAGCAAAATGAAGTCTTTGACAGCTTCAATCATTTCTACATTCATATTGATGTTGTTTATTGGTCCAGTGGTGAGTATTTGTTTTCTTTTCAATGAGATGCAACCCATACCAAAGGCTATGGTCTTGGATCTTTATTGACTATGCAAAGGCTTTCAATTGTGTAGCTCATGACAAGCTATGAGCAACATTGCGAAGTATGAGTATTCTGGAACACTTACACTTGTGCTCATGAGGAACATGTACATAGACCAGGAGACACTTGTTCAAAAAGAACACAGGTACTAAGGTGTGTGCCAGGGTTGTATTCTTTCACCATACTTATTTAATCTATATACTGACCAAATAATCCAAGAAGCTGGTTTATATGAAGAAAAATGTGGCATCAGGATTAGAGGAAGACTCATTAACAATCTGCATTATGCAGATGATACAACCTTGCTTGCTGAAAGTGAAGAGGACTTAAAATACTTACTGATGAAGATCAAATACAGCATACTGATGGAGATCATTATACAGTCTACCAGTTTTGCTTTTAGTTCTCACTACACAGACATTTTTATATCTATTATACAGATAAGACCATTGAGATAGAGAAAGATTCAAGCTTGGAAATCATTCACTAAAGTACCTGATTAGATTTCATAAACTTACTCTACTATATCCATGTAGTCTTTCCACCTATTAACTTATTTAAATGTCTTAGCTCTGATTTCTTCAAGTCCACTCCAGGTCTAAGGTTCTATGATTTGATCAGTTCCTCCATTGCTATTCTTTTATAAACACTTGTTTGTATGTGAGGAGAGTAGAGCTACTCCAAGGAACCAGTAATGACTAGTACAATTTTTTTCTTCTTCTTCAAATTCCTTAACAACAAGCACATAGTAATCTCCCCTGACTTCAAACACACACACATGCACAGACCTAGTTTCAGTAGATTGCACTGAAACAAGCCTGAGAATGTGCAGCCCATGTGGATCAAGGTCTCACTGGCACTTCCTAGCAAGGGGAAGTGAGCTGCCCAGCACAGTGATATAGCATGAAACCACTAAAGAAGTTTATATGTCTCCCCCATTAAAAAGGTTTTTAATAAAACATTTCTCCTCCCCACTCTCACACTGGGAATCTTGAGCACCATGGCCATGACAACTTACAACTAAAGGAGATACTGACTTAGCACAGCCTAAGCAATATCTTACATTTGATCTGTGCCCTTATCCACACCTGACAGAAGTTCACCTGGTATGAACGTACTTGGCTTGACTATCTATCCTGGCTCTGTGTTGGTCTGGAAAATAGACTTTGTCTATATTCAATGTGTATGGCAGGTACAAAGTATATGAGTATAGTGATGAACAAGACAGATAATTTTGGACCCTGTAAGATCCCTTGATAGGTGTCTGTTATGGATTGAGCTTTGTCTCCCAAAATATGTGTGATAAATCCTAACCACTATGGTTGTAATTTTAATGGGAAATCGATTGGTTTTGCTATTTTAATGAGGCAGGATTAAGTTGTAGGGTGTGTCTTGGGTCTATGTCCTATAAAACATAAAAAGAGCAAATTAGGTACCAAAAAGCTAGAAAAGATGGAGTAAAATATATGTCAAGTCACACAGATATCCCCAAGGAATCAGAAAATTAGCTTAAGACAATTTTTCCCAGAGCCAACAGAGAGAAAAGGCCTGCCCATAGATCCAGCACCCTGAATTCGAATTTCTAGTCTCCTAAACTGTGAAAAAATAAATGTCTGTTTGTTAAAGCTTCCCCAAAACAAAGTAAGTGCTCACTTTGCATAAGGGGAGTACAAATCCCCCACTCTTAAAATCAGAAATTGGTCTGATTGACTAAAATGAGATAGGAAAGTTGAATCATCATAAACAAACCAACAACTTTCAGATTATCTATCCTACTTCTTCAGAATTCAGCAGACTTAAATTAGAGTTTGACTGTATTGTACTATTGTCCTTAAAAAAAAACAAAACAAAACAAACAAACAAACAAACAAACAAACAAAAAAATATATATATATACAGAGAGAGAGAGAGAGAGAGAGAGAGAGAATTTTTATAATTAACCTGTCATGCTTAATCCATAAACACAAAGGAAGCTGATACTTTATCAGTTTAGAGGACTTTATTTCCCAAACTTTGGATTCAGACTCTTCTTGATTCAGATTGCATTTAAATGAGAAAAGACACCCTAACTTTTCTTCTGGTCCGGGTGGAATAAGGAGGCTCAGGTTTACTTTCCTTACTAAAACACCCAAAAACTAGACAAAGCATATGAAACAAAGGTGCTTATGATATAGGACTTGAGACAACAAAAGTTATTATCCCTATTGGTTGGTTCTGTGCTGTGAAGTAGGTTCCAACTCAGCAACCCTGTACAGGGTTTCCTAGGCTGTAAATCTTTACGGGAGCAGAAAGTCTCATCTTTCTCCTGTGGAACAGCTAGTAGTTTTGAACTGTTGACCTTGCAGTTCACAGCCCCATGCGTAACCACTACACTTCTAGAGTTCCTTATTATCTCTATAAGACATATGATAAATAGAGTACTGTAATCATCAGTTTAAATCCTGGGAAGAATTCCCCTGGGGAGAGAGAAATAAAGCAGAATGTGACAGCTTCTATAAGGTGCAGTGATAGAATAAAGAACCTGGAGAGGCTAGAATTCACAAAGAAGACTGTCAGAGAAAGTAGAACAAGAGAGGAAACATCAGGGATCTGCAGAATGGCCCTCTTGAATATTAAGCTAAGTATTGATCAGCATAGGAAGGTGAGGAAGCCACAAAAAGTCAGAGAAGTAAAAAATACATAAGTATTAAATGGGACTCAATGCTCACACGGAAACAGAGGATATTACCTGTTTCCACCAGCCAAAATGGAAAAGTTACTAATTCACAGGGTGTTGGGTAGACTACTGAATTAGCTTTCTGTTGCTACATAATAATTCACAACAAATTTAATAGAAAGAATCATCAATTTATTGTCTTACAGTTCTGTAGGCAAGAAATGGCAGGCTTTGCTTAGTTCTCTGCTTAGGATATCACAAGTCTAAAATCAAAATGTCAGACTGAGCTATTGTCTGAAAATTCTGTGGAAGAATCCATTTTCAGGATCATTCAGATTGTTGTCAGAATTTGATCCTTGTGTTTGTTAGACTCAAATACCCATGTACATGTTGGTTGCTGACCTAGGATTGTTCTCAGTTTCTGGAGACACTCTCAGGGCCTTTCAATATGACTTCTCGATATTCAAGCCAGAAATGACATGCCAAACCCCCTTTTTCCTTTAAACATTTAGCTTCCTCTTTTGCAACCATCTAGAGAAGATGTCTGTTTTAAAAACAAGAAAACTCATGTCACTTGGATAATCTCCCCATCTTAAAGTCAATTGCTTAGAAAAATTAATTAAACCTACTAAGAAACCTGCTAAGAAACATTAATTAAACCTATGCCATGTAGCATAGCATAATCATAAAGCAAAGAGAAAAGATCACAGGGACCATCTTACAATCCTCTTGACCACAAGTACTCAGAAGTATCCAAGTTACCCAAAATACAAACCAACCCCACTGGCATCAAGTCAATTGCAACTCACAGCTGCCCTATGCAGGGTGCCCAAGATTGTAAATATTTATGGGAACAGACAGCCTCATCTTTCTGCCACAGAGACACTGGTGGTTTGAATTGTCATTTTTGTGGTTGGCAGCCTAATGTTTAACTCATAGTGATACTGTTGTTATTAAGTGCCATTGAGGTGGTTCTGACTCATAGTGACCCTGTATAGGGTTTCCATGGAGGCGGCTGTTGAATTTGAACAACAAGCCTGTGGTTCAAACCAACCTTATGGTCCAGTGCTTACCCTACACTGCTACACCAGAACTCCCACAGCATTACTAGGTCTCTTTAAGTGTCCCATTTGTTGTTATTAAGTGCCCTTGAGTCAGTTTCAACTCATAGCGGATTTGTATAAGGTTTTCAAGAAATGGCTGGTAGGTCACTTGAGAGATATAGAAAGGAATGTCAGGAAACATGATTACAGAAAGCTTATAAGCCCATCTGGAAGCCTATAATTGATTGCAACACGTAATAGGGGTTCTAGAAGTTGTCCAGTGAAACAGACCACCTCTTGCAGAGCCTTTGCAGTGTATAGGATATTAGGTGGAATCCTGAGCCCCATCCAGAACCTTCTGAGGTGAGACATTCCCACTTGAAAGGACAAGCAGACCAACCTGGAACAGTTAGAACAACAGAGGATATGTCTTCAAAGAAAGATCATCAGGAAAAATCCAAAACAAAAATTGCAGTATGATTGGCTACTTGTAAGAACAAGCAAGTTGTTTGCTGGGAAACAATCAAGGCAAGCAATCAAGAAGTACCTTGAGGACACACACCCCTCTAAGACTGAAACTCAAAGGGATTACATGAACAGGCTTGTAAGCTTGCTTGTGACCACGTTGGTCTACTGGAGAGTGGAAGAGGGGGAAAAGCAGCAATGAAGAAATGGGCTGAGTTCAACCATGTTCCATAGACTCCTGTTGACCTGGAGATGAGAGAGAGACTAGGAAGAACTGGTTAGTCCAAAGTGTGGTGAGACCTGGGGACACCTGAGCCCATGGACAAGGACATAGCCATGAAGGGCTAGAGCTGAGAGTGAAGCAAGCATCTAGCTGATTTGAAGTGAGTGGAAACACGCAAGAATGACCAAACTTGCAGATAGTACCCATTTGACCTAGCCTTGATGGCTTGATAATCAGAAATCAACTAGAGGAAGATAAAAAAAAAAAAAAAAAATTACTAAAGGAAATGAGTGTAAATTGCTACAATTTGATGAACCTATACTTATAGATGTAGTAACAGCAACAGCATTAAGTGCCAATGAGCCTGTTTCAATTCACAGAAACCCTGTATGGAGATTTTGAAGAGCAGATAGTGAATATGAACTGTAGACAGAACCTAGCACTCACCCTGGGAATCCTATATAGGGTCGCTAAGAGTCAGAATCAACTAAACAGCAATTAGCATCAACAACAGCAATTAAAATATGCATAATTTGAATCCCCAACAGAGAAGGGGAACATGAACTCTATTGGAAGAATTAATGGGTGTGAAATTTCCAAGTTTCATAACAAGTATAAATTCACAGATCCAAAATGCTGGGATCTTTGATCTTCATCAGTAAATATTTTAAGTCTTCTTCACTTTCAGCAAGCAAGGTTTTATTATCTGCGTATCACAGATTGTTAATGAGTCTTCCTCCAATCCTCGTGCAACCTTTTTCTTCATGCAATCCAGCTTCTCAGATTATTTGCACAGCATACAGATTGAATAAGTATGGTGAAAGAACACAACCCTGGCACACACCTTTCCTAATTGTAAACCATTAAGAGTTCATTATTAGATTTAAACAACTGCCTCTTGTATAGGTTCCTCATGAGCACAATTAAATGTTTTGGGATACTCACTGTCCTCAATAGCTTGTCAGGATCAGCACAATTGAAAGCCTTTGGGTAGTCAATAAGACGCAAGTAAACATCTTTCTGGTGTTCTCTGCTTTCAGCCAAAATCTATCTGACATCAGCAATGATACTCCTTGTTCCACATCTTAGTCTATATCTTGCTTGAAGCTCTGGCAATTCCATGTCAAAGTACCATTGCAGCCATTTTTTAATTATCTTTACCAAAATTTTACTTGTGTGTAATATTAATGATATTGTCCAATAATTTTGCATTCCATAGGGTCACCAATCTTTGGAATGGGCACAAATATGGATCTCTTCCACGCCAATGAGTGATTTCCAACCTTTCGGATCAGGCTAATGAAATGAGATGGGGATAAGATTTGCATGGTACAATAGTGAATAATTGCTATCAGGGCTACCTGTGAGGGTTGGAAATGTAAAGGTAGATGTTTTGTAACAAAAAGAGGGGAGTGACTGATTTTGCAGTCCAGGAACGGAGGTCCCTGGAACAATGAAGTGAGAAGAGTGGAGTACAGTACCCTACCCAGATAAACAGTGACATCAGAAATAGAGGCAGAGACAATGACATGGACAAATGGAGAGGCTGGGGACACTGGACTCAGGGAGGGAGTAGGGCTGTGTGCTGGTGGCTTTTGAGGCAGGCCTGTGGGGTATACCTTTGGTTGTTTGATGATGCATGGAGGGGATTCTAATCATTGCAGTGAAATGAAATACGATAGGATGAATGTAAAACTGATGCTCTCCCATGTAAACCCACATAATTCACAATAAAAACTTGAAAAAGAAAAGCTCATATCAGCACACTAAAATATCTGGGATATCAATATTTATGCATTCTATTTAATTTTTGACAGCTTTCAATATTCCTAAATTCATATTTTGTACATTCCATGTTCTGATTATTAATTGATATTTACAGCTATTTCTCCTCATTTTGTGTTGTGCCCCATCAGCAAATGAAGGTCCTAAAAGCTTTACTCCACTTGCATCATCAAGGTCAACTCTACTTTGAGGAGGCAGCCCTTCTCCATCATATTTCAAGAGCTTTCCAACCTTCAGGTCTCAGCTTCCAGCACTATATCTAACAATATTCTGGTGTTCATTATCATCTTTCAATATTCACTATTCTGGTGTTACTGACAGTGTTCCACTGCTATTCATAAGGATTTCAGTGACTGACTATTCACTATGTCTGATTCTTCCTATCATCTTAGTCTAGAAACTCAGCTGAAATTTGTCCACAATGAGTTTTCCTGATGATATTAGAAATACCAGTAGCATAGCTTCCAGAATCATAGTATAACAAACTGATATATAAGTTATGTTGTGTTGCTGTCCTTGCTGTGAAGTGCTGTCGAGCCAGTTCTGACCCATAGAAATGCTGAACCACCTACCTTGCGGTTCAAATGGCTTTGCAGTCTCACGCATTGTCTCACAGTGCCAAGCTAGTACTCCTATACAAGTGATGGAAGTGATAAATTCAAAGTCTTAAGAGTGGCCAAAGCAGAAGGGTGTGTGTGATATGTACACAGAAAGAAAAATAAGGATGATAGCAGCTTTCTTATCAGAAACAATTTAAATGAAATAACTGAACAACTTCTTTAAAGTACAGAAGAAGAAGAAGAAGAAATCACCATGGAATTCTACACCCAACACAAATAGCTTTAAAATACAAAGGTGAAATAATGATTTTCTCATATATGCAACAGCAAAAAGAATACATCATCATCAGGTCTACATTATAAGAAATATTAAAAGAAATATTTTAGTAATAAGAAAAAGGATGTAGTTGTTATTGTTTGTTGTTGTTAAGTGCCATCGAGTCTGTTCAGACTCATAGTGACCCTTTGTAGGGTTTCCAAGGAGCAGTTGGTAGGTTTGAGCCACCAATCTTGAGGTTTGCAGTTCAGTGCTTATCCTATAGCACCACACCAGAACTCCAAGGAAAAGAATGACAGATATAAATAAGAATGTGCACAAAAGAATTTTAAAAAATCAGAAACAGTAACTACATTGGTAAATGCTTATGATTTATCTCTTACAATTGGGATGTCTTAAAAAGGTAATTATCCATTTAGAGTAAGGATTCACAAATATTTTTCTGTAAAGAGTCAAATAGTCAATATTTTAGGCACTGTGACCACACAGTTTCTGCAGCTACTACTTAATTCTGCTGTTTAGCATGAAAACAGCTGTAAAAAGTATGCAAATGAAAGAATTCTTGTGTCTTAGAATTGTTAAAGTTTTACTTATTAAACCAAGCTGCAGCTTGATTTAGCCATTTAGCCTTCATTTACCAGCATCAAGATGAAATTTAAAGCAAAATGAATGGAGTCCGGGTGTGGTACTATAGAATAATCATATCCAGTGACAGCTAACTGCAAGGTTAGCAGTTCAAACCCACCAGCTACTTCTTGGAAATCCTGTGCAGGGTCACTATGAGTCAGAACTGATTCTATGGTACTTAACAATTTAATTAATTAACAATAAGTGGTATTTATAATACATGTAAAAATAAAAGGTATTACAACATATCATAAAAGTCAGAAGGTAAAAACTGGAAATGTGCTACTATAAATATATATTCATTGTTATTAACTGCAGCTGAATCAGTTCTGACCCATGGTGACCCTGTATAGGGTTTCTGAGGAGCAGTTGGTGAACTTGAACCACCAACCTTGCTGTTCAAACCAACTTTGCGATCTAGCGCCTTAACCCACAGCACCACACCAGGACTTTATAAAATATATGTTGTTGTTGTTGTCAGGTGCCATCGAGTCGGAACCGACTCATAGTGACCCCATGCACAGCAGAATGAAACAATGTCCGATCCTGGGCCAACCTCACTACTGCTGCCACACTTGAGTCCATCAATGATGCCACCTGGCCAATCCATCTCGTTAGAGGTCTTCCTCTTTTTCTCTGACCTTCCACCTTACCCAGCATGACATCCTTCTCCAATGATTGTTTCCTCTGGACAATATGTCCAAATATAAAATATATACTGCATTTAAATTAGTATAACATCACTTAAAGGTAGACTGAGATAAGTTAAATATATATACTTTAAGTCCTGCCATACTCCCTAACAAAATTAAATAATTGTAGCTAATAAACCTAGAAAGAAGAGAAAATAGAATATTAAAAACTACTCAACTGATTTTTAAAGGCAGTGGAAAAGAGAAGGAAAGTAAAGAAAAAGAAGGACAAATAGAAAAGAATCAGCAAGAAAAGGCAACACATCGTGAGAAGACTAAACGTGGTGCCTTGCATTTACTTGATATGGGTTTTCTGTCCAATGTCATCTTAATTCCCACCATGTGATTGGGTGAGACCATGCAAATAAGGCATACATGACTTTAAGGCTGGGATTGGTTAGTTTTACCCTCCAGTTAAGTTTTAAAGAAGCCATCTCAGAACCAGAATGGAAAATCCCAGGACCATCAAGAAAGAAAAGCATGAGTGACATGGGAGAAACAATGATCTCTAGATTCCTACCTAGAGAAACAATGATGGCAGAGTCTATGGGAAGAGGCAATGGCAAGAGGTGATGGCAGAGGCAATGGCATGGAGAGACAGAGCAGCTTTGGATTTTAGGCCTATGGCCTAAGTAAAGCTAAGTATCTACAGGAAGGAGACTGGCTTGAAGAATGTGTCCTTTGGGCAGTCACAGACTGACTAAAAGAACTTTTTAACAGTGCTGGACCAGGGCAGAGGCCAAGTGACCACATGACTGAAAGGCTGAACACAAGAGTGAGGCATGCCTACAGAATGGCAGAGAAGAGGCATTCCTGACTTGAGAACTGTTGCATCCTGAGTTGGTTTTGATTCTGAATTATACCCTGTTCACTTCGCTAATGAACCTCAGAATTATGCGCATTGTTATGAGTTCTGTGTCCATTGTAATGGATCATTGAACCCAGGTGTGAAGCTAAGAGTGCTGTGGGTGGAATGGTTAGTGTCAGAATAAAGAAGTTTGTAGGGCAGAAGTAAGTCTAACCTCCCCTTCATAGAAATCAACTTTGGGCAGATTTCGAGTGTAAGTCTCTTTCCCCCTTTGTGAAGTCGTGGGAATTCAGACATGATCCCCACATAGTTTAAGCACTAAGCAATCACGAGAACAAGACGCAGATATAAAATACATGTTGGACCAGTACCAGAAGTTAAACAATTAATTTATTATAAAAATGTCAATGCAATAATGCAAGAGGGAACAAAATTCACGTCAGGTAAACAATTTCAGTGGAATGATGAAAATTATAAAAATAACCAAATGTATGTGCTAGAAATAAAAATACTATCAGAGTTAAAAATGTCTTCCACAGGCTAAAATTTCTTTCACAATCTTATTAGTACACTTGACACAGTTGAAATTCATTGAATAAATATGTCCTTGTAATACAGACAAGTTCTCTTCAAAATACACTTATTGCAGTCTTGTAAAAATCTATTAAAGGTCCAATCAAAACAGAGGCTAATTGGTCAGTTATATTGAAAGTAGAGAAGTCAGTTCAGAAATTTATAACTTGTTTGTAACCCAAAGGGGTTACTGTGAAACATTTCCTCAAGGTCACAGACCAATAATGAGGGCTAATTAGGAAGAAGTTTTAAGAAAATTGAAAATTGCATTTGTGGGAAAAAGGCCTGGAAAGTTGCATTGAGAAATATTTTTTCCCATTACTCATTGTCAAAGGTAGTAAGGATAGCCGATAAGAATAGTGTTATCTGATCTACCCAACAGCCATGATCCTGTCTCTTCATTGTTTTTGTTTGTTTGTTTGTTTGTATGTTTGTTCACAAAACTCACAGACCATTTCAAACATGAATGAGCTGAGTCCCTCAAATATGCCAGAACTGTGATTTTGACATGGTGAAAATTGAAGAATTCAGAATTCTTTAGGGCAGGGCTAGAAAAATGAAAAAAATAAAGTCTTCAGAAGTATATAGACCTAGAGACTTCCAGTAAGATGACAGACAAGGTAGATGTGTTTCACAGACCATCTACAATGAAGACACAAGAGACCAAATGAAACAGATACAGATGATGATCATGCATTATAGACAGCAGCGAACACCAGCCAAATCTGACCGAAGCTGCTCTAAGTGAACAGTGAACAAAGAACTGTGAACATAATTCTATTCTCTATCATATCCACCGGAAGAAAGGTGGTGAGCTCTTAAGAATACATTAGCATACAGCCATTAATTAAATACAAATATAATAACACCATAATGTGTTTTGGGTTTTTTCCTCCTTCAGTATCATTGGCTTTTTTTTTTTTTTGCATGTTTTATTGTGAAATATGTGATAGTTTACATGGGAGAGCACTAGTTTTGCATTCATCCTATCATATATCTTTTCATTGCCATGGTTACAATCCCCTTCATACATCATCAACCAACCAAAGGGTATATCCTACAAACCTCCCCCTCAGTCGTCAGCATATACCCCCTCTCCCTCTCTGTGTCTAAAGTCCCCAGTTGTTCCATATCTCCAC